>NW_027065176.1:0-22876 GCF_032884065.1 Artemia franciscana
TGATTAAAGGCTCTTTTCCTATGTCAAAAGTTTTAGTTTTCGAGGGTAATAGCTACGTATGTTGAAAAAATGAAGATATTAGACTATTTTATGATTGCAAATGGTAAAGAATGTGATTAAAGGCTCTTTTCCTATGTCAAAAGTTTTAGTTTTCGAGGGTAATAGCTACGTATGTTGAAAAAATGAAGATATTAGACTATTTTATGATTGCAAATGGTAAAGAATGTGATTAAAGGCTCTTTTCCTATGTCAAAAGTTTTAGTTTTCGAGGGTAATAGCTACGTATGTTGAAAAAATGAAGATATTAGACTATTTTATGATTGCACATGGTAAAGAATGTGATTAAAGGCTCTTTTCCTATGTCAAAAGTTTTAGTTTTCGAGGGTAATAGCTACGTATGTTGGAAAAATGAAGATATTAGACTATTTTATGATTGCACATGGTAAAGAATGTGATTAAAGGCTCTTTTCCTATGTCAAAAGTTTTAGTTTTCGAGGGTAATAGCTACGTATGTTGAAAAAATGAAGATATTAGACTATTTTATAATTGCAAATGGTAAAGAATGTGATTAAAGGCTCTTTTCCTATGTCAAAAGTTTTAGTTTTCGAGGGTAATAGCTACGTATGTTGGAAAAATGAAGATATTAGACTATTTTATGATTGCAAATGGTAAAGAATGTGATTAAAGGCTCTTTTCCTATGTCAAAAGTTTTAGTTTTCGAGGGTAATAGCTACGTATGTTGGAAAAATGAAGATATTAGACTATTTTATGATTGCACATGGTAAAGAATGTGCTTAAAGGCTCTTTTCCTATGTTCAAAAGTTTTAGTTTTCGAGGGTAATAGCTACGTATGTTGAAAAAATGAAGATATTAGACTATTTTATAATTGCAAATGGTAACGAATGTGATTAAAGGCTCTTTTCCTATGTCAAAAGTTTTAGTTTTCGAGGGTAATAGCTACGTATGTTGAAAAAATGAAGATATTAGACTATTTTATGATTGCAAATGGTAAAGAATGTGATTAAAGGCTCTTTTCCTATGTCAAAAGTTTTAGTTTTCGAGGGTAATAGCTACGTATGTTGAAAAAATGAAGATATTAGACTATTTTATGATTGCAAATGGTAAAGAATGTGATTAAAGGCTCTTTTCCTATGTCAAAAGTTTTAGTTTTCGAGGGTAATAGCTACGTATGTTGGAAAAATGAAGATATTAGACTATTTTATGATTGCACATGGTAAAGAAAGTGCTTAAAGGCTCTTTTCCTATGGCAAAAGTTTTAGTTTTCGAGGGTAATAGCTACGTATGTTGAAAAATGAAGATATTAGACTATTTTATGATTGCACATGGTAAAGAATGTGATTAAAGGCTCTTTTCCTATGTCAAAAGTTTTAGTTTTCGAGGGTAATAGCTACGTATGTTGAAAAAATGAAGATATTAGACTATTTTATAATTGCAAATGGTAAAGAATGTGATTAAAGGCTCTTTTCCTATGTCAAAAGTTTTAGTTTTCGAGGGTAATAGCTACGTATGTTGGAAAAATGAAGATATTAGACTATTTTATGATTGCACATGGTAAAGAATGTGATTAAAGGCTCTTTTCCTATGTCAAAAGTTTTAGTTTTCGAGGGTAATAGCTACGTATGTTGAAAAAATGAAGATATTAGACTATTTTATGATTGCAAATGGTAAAGAATGTGATTAAAGGCTCTTTTCCTATGTCAAAAGTTTTAGTTTTCGAGGGTAATAGCTACGTATGTTGAAAAAATGAAGATATTAGACTATTTTATGATTGCAAATGGTAAAGAATGTGATTAAAGGCTCTTTTCCTATGTCAAAAGTTTTAGTTTTCGAGGGTAATAGCTACGTATGTTGGAAAAATGAAGATATTAGACTATTTTATGATTGCAAATGGTAAAGAATGTGATTAAAGGCTCTTTTCCTATGTCAAAAGTTTTAGTTTTCGAGGGTAATAGCTACGTATGTTGGAAAAATGAAGATATTAGACTATTTTATGATTGCACATGGTAAAGAATGTGATTAAAGGCTCTTTTCCTATTTCAAAAGTTTTAGTTTTCGAGGGTAATAGCTACGTATGTTGAAAAAATGAAGATATTAGACTATTTTATGATTGCAAATGGTAAAGAATGTGATTAAAGGCTCTTTTCCTATGTCAAAAGTTTTAGTTTTCGAGGGTAATAGCTACGTATGTTGAAAAAATGAAGATATTAGACTATTTTATGATTGCAAATGGTAAAGAATGTGATTAAAGGCTCTTTTCCTATGTCAAAAGTTTTAGTTTTCGAGGGTAATAGCTACGTATGTTGAAAAAATGAAGATATTAGACTATTTTATGATTGCAAATGGTAAAGAATGTGATTAAAGGCTCTTTTCCTATGTCAAAAGTTTTAGTTTTCGAGGGTAATAGCTACGTATGTTGGAAAAAATGAAGATATTAGACTATTTTATGATTGCACATGGTAAAGAATGTGATTAAAGGCTCTTTTCCTATGTCAAAAGTTTTAGTTTTCGAGGGTAATAGCTACGTATGTTGAAAAATGAAGATATTAGACTATTTTATGATTGCAAATGGTAAAGAATGTGATTAAAGGCTCTTTTCCTATGTCAAAAGTTTTAGTTTTCGAGGGTAATAGCTACGTATGTTGAAAAAATGAAGATATTAGACTATTTTATGATTGCAAATGGTAAAGAATGTGATTAAAGGCTCTTTTCCTATGTCAAAAGTTTTAGTTTTCGAGGGTAATAGCTACGTATGTTGGAAAAATGAAGATATTAGACTATTTTATGATTGCACATGGTAAAGAATGTGCTTAAAGGCTCTTTTCCTATGTCAAAAGTTTTAGTTTTCGAGGGTAATAGCTACGTATGTTGAAAAAATGAAGATATTAGACTATTTTATGATTGCACATGGTAAAGAATGTGATTAAAGGCTCTTTTCCTATGTGCAAAAGTTTTAGTTTTCGAGGGTAATAGCTACGTATGTTGAAAAAATGAAGATATTAGACTATTTTATGATTGCAAATGGTAAAGAATGTGATTAAAGGCTCTTTTCCTATGTCAAAAGTTTTAGTTTTCGAGGGTAATAGCTACGTATGTTGAAAAAATGAAGATATTAGACTATTTTATGATTGCAAATGGTAAAGAATGTGATTAAAGGCTCTTTTCCTATGTCAAAAGTTTTAGTTTTCGAGGGTAATAGCTACGTATGTTGGAAAAATGAAGATATTAGACTATTTTATGATTGCACATGGTAAAGAAAGTGCTTAAAGGCTCTTTTCCTATGTCAAAAGTTTTAGTTTTCGAGGGTAATAGCTACGTATGTTGAAAAAATGAAGATATTAGACTATTTTATGATTGCACATGGTAAAGAATGTGATTAAAGGCTCTTTTCCTATGTCAAAAGTTTTAGTTTTCGAGGGTAATAGCTACGTATGTTGAAAAAATGAAGATATTAGACTATTTTATGATTGCAAATGGTAAAGAATGTGATTAAAGGCTCTTTTCCTATTTCAAAAGTTTTAGTTTTCGAGGGTAATAGCTACGTATGTTGGAAAAATGAAGATATTAGACTATTTTATGATTGCAAATGGTAAAGAATGTGATTAAAGGCTCTTTTCCTATGTCAAAAGTTTTAGTTTTCGAGGGTAATAGCTACGTATGTTGAAAAAATGAAGATATTAGACTATTTTATGATTGCAAATGGTAACGAATGTGATTAAAGGCTCTTTTCCTATGTCAAAAGTTTTAGTTTTCGAGGGTAATAGCTACGTATGTTGAAAAAATGAAGATATTAGACTATTTTATGATTGCAAATGGTAAAGAATGTGATTAAAGGCTCTTTTCCTATGTCAAAAGTTTTAGTTTTCGAGGGTAATAGCTACGTATGTTGAAAAAATGAAGATATTTTGACTATTTTATAATTGCAAATGGTAACGAATGTGATTAAAGGCTCTTTTCCTATGTCAAAAGTTTTAGTTTTCGAGGGTAATAGCTACGTATGTTGGAAAAATGAAGATATTAGACTATTTTATGATTGCACATGGTAAAGAATGTGATTAAAGGCTCTTTTCCTATTTCAAAAGTTTTAGTTTTCGAGGGTAATAGCTACGTATGTTGGAAAAATGAAGATATTAGACTATTTTATGATTGCACATGGTAAAGAATGTGATTAAAGGCTCTTTTCCTATGTCAAAAGTTTTAGTTTTCGAGGGTAATAGCTACGTATGTTGAAAAAATGAAGATATTAGACTATTTTATAATTGCAAATGGTAACGAATGTGATTAAAGGCTCTTTTCCTATGTCAAAAGTTTTAGTTTTCGAGGGTAATAGCTACGTATGTTGAAAAAATGAAGATATTAGACTATTTTATGATTGCAAATGGTAAAGAATGTGATTAAAGGCTCTTTTCCTATGTCAAAAGTTTTAGTTTTCGAGGGTAATAGCTACGTATGTTGGAAAAATGAAGATATTAGACTATTTTATGATTGCACATGGTAAAGAATGTGATTAAAGGCTCTTTTCCTATGGCAAAAGTTTTAGTTTTCGAGGGTAATAGCTACGTATGTTGGAAAAATGAAGATATTAGACTATTTTATGATTGCACATGGTAAAGAATGTGATTAAAGGCTCTTTTCCTATGTCAAAAGTTTTAGTTTTCGAGGGTAATAGCTACGTATGTTGAAAAAATGAAGATATTAGACTATTTTATGATTGCAAATGGTAAAGAATGTGATTAAAGGCTCTTTTCCTATGTCAAAAGTTTTAGTTTTCGAGGGTAATAGCTACGTATGTTGGAAAAATGAAGATATTAGACTATTTTATGATTGCAAATGGTAAAGAATGTGATTAAAGGCTCTTTTCCTATGTCAAAAGTTTTAGTTTTCGAGGGTAATAGCTACGTATGTTGGAAAAATGAAGATATTAGACTATTTTATGATTGCAAATGGTAAAGAATGTGATTAAAGGCTCTTTTCCTATGTCAAAAGTTTTAGTTTTCGAGGGTAATAGCTACGTATGTTGAAAAAATGAAGATATTAGACTATTTTATGATTGCAAATGGTAAAGAATGTGATTAAAGGCTCTTTTCCTATGTCAAAAGTTTTAGTTTTCGAGGGTAATAGCTACGTATGTTGAAAAAATGAAGATATTAGACTATTTTATGATTGCAAATGGTAAAGAATGTGATTAAAGGCTCTTTTCCTATGTCAAAAGTTTTAGTTTTCGAGGGTAATAGCTACGTATGTTGAAAAAATGAAGATATTAGACTATTTTATGATTGCAAATGGTAAAGAATGTGATTAAAGGCTCTTTTCCTATGTCAAAAGTTTTAGTTTTCGAGGGTAATAGCTACGTATGTTGGAAAAATGAAGATATTAGACTATTTTATGATTGCACATGGTAAAGAATGTGATTAAAGGCTCTTTTCCTATGTCAAAAGTTTTAGTTTTCGAGGGTAATAGCTACGTATGTTGGAAAAATGAAGATATTAGACTATTTTATGATTGCACATGGTAAAGAATGTGATTAAAGGCTCTTTTCCTATGTCAAAAGTTTTAGTTTTCGAGGGTAATAGCTACGTATGTTGAAAAAATGAAGATATTAGACTATTTTATGATTGCAAATGGTAAAGAATGTGATTAAAGGCTCTTTTCCTATGTCAAAAGTTTTAGTTTTCGAGGGTAATAGCTACGTATGTTGAAAAAATGAAGATATTAGACTATTTTATGATTGCACATGGTAAAGAATGTGATTAAAGGCTCTTTTCCTATGTTCAAAAGTTTTAGTTTTCGAGGGTAATAGCTACGTATGTTGAAAAAATGAAGATATTAGACTATTTTATGATTGCAAATGGTAAAGAATGTGATTAAAGGCTCTTTTCCTATGTCAAAAGTTTTAGTTTTCGAGGGTAATAGCTACGTATGTTGAAAAAATGAAGATATTAGACTATTTTATGATTGCAAATGGTAAAGAATGTGATTAAAGGCTCTTTTCCTATGTCAAAAGTTTTAGTTTTCGAGGGTAATAGCTACGTATGTTGGAAAAATGAAGATATTAGACTATTTTATGATTGCAAATGGTAAAGAATGTGATTAAAGGCTCTTTTCCTATGTCAAAAGTTTTAGTTTTCGAGGGTAATAGCTACGTATGTTGGAAAAATGAAGATATTAGACTATTTTATGATTGCACATGGTAAAGAATGTGATTAAAGGCTCTTTTCCTATGTCAAAAGTTTTAGTTTTCGAGGGTAATAGCTACGTATGTTGAAAAAATGAAGATATTAGACTATTTTATGATTGCAAATGGTAAAGAATGTGATTAAAGGCTCTTTTCCTATGTCAAAAGTTTTAGTTTTCGAGGGTAATAGCTACGTATGTTGAAAAAATGAAGATATTAGACTATTTTATGATTGCAAATGGTAAAGAATGTGATTAAAGGCTCTTTTCCTATGTCAAAAGTTTTAGTTTTCGAGGGTAATAGCTACGTATGTTGGAAAAATGAAGATATTAGACTATTTTATGATTGCACATGGTAAAGAATGTGATTAAAGGCTCTTTTCCTATGTCAAAAGTTTTAGTTTTCGAGGGTAATAGCTACGTATGTTGGAAAAATGAAGATATTAGACTATTTTATGATTGCACATGGTAAAGAATGTGATTAAAGGCTCTTTTCCTATGTCAAAAGTTTTAGTTTTCGAGGGTAATAGCTACGTATGTTGAAAAAATGAAGATATTAGACTATTTTATGATTGCAAATGGTAAAGAATGTGATTAAAGGCTCTTTTCCTATGTCAAAAGTTTTAGTTTTCGAGGGTAATAGCTACGTATGTTGAAAAAATGAAGATATTAGACTATTTTATGATTGCAAATGGTAAAGAATGTGATTAAAGGCTCTTTTCCTATGTCAAAAGTTTTAGTTTTCGAGGGTAATAGCTACGTATGTTGGAAAAATGAAGATATTAGACTATTTTATGATTGCACATGGTAAAGAATGTGATTAAAGGCTCTTTTCCTATGTCAAAAGTTTTAGTTTTCGAGGGTAATAGCTACGTATGTTGAAAAAATGAAGATATTAGACTATTTTATGATTGCAAATGGTAAAGAATGTGATTAAAGGCTCTTTTCCTATGTCAAAAGTTTTAGTTTTCGAGGGTAATAGCTACGTATGTTGAAAAAATGAAGATATTAGACTATTTTATGATTGCAAATGGTAAAGAATGTGATTAAAGGCTCTTTTCCTATGTCAAAAGTTTTAGTTTTCGAGGGTAATAGCTACGTATGTTGGAAAAATGAAGATATTAGACTATTTTATGATTGCACATGGTAAAGAATGTGATTAAAGGCTCTTTTCCTATGTCAAAAGTTTTAGTTTTCGAGGGTAATAGCTACGTATGTTGGAAAAATGAAGATATTAGACTATTTTATGATTGCACATGGTAAAGAATGTGATTAAAGGCTCTTTTCCTATGTCAAAAGTTTTAGTTTTCGAGGGTAATAGCTACGTATGTTGGAAAAAATGAAGATATTAGACTATTTTATGATTGCACATGGTAAAGAATGTGATTAAAGGCTCTTTTCCTATGTCAAAAGTTTTAGTTTTCGAGGGTAATAGCTACGTATGTTGAAAAAATGAAGATATTAGACTATTTTATGATTGCAAATGGTAAAGAATGTGATTAAAGGCTCTTTTCCTATTTCAAAAGTTTTAGTTTTCGAGGGTAATAGCTACGTATGTTGAAAAATGAAGATATTAGACTATTTTATGATTGCAAATGGTAAAGAATGTGATTAAAGGCTCTTTTCCTATGTCAAAAGTTTTAGTTTTCGAGGGTAATAGCTACGTATGTTGAAAAAATGAAGATATTAGACTATTTTATAATTGCAAATGGTAACGAATGTGATTAAAGGCTCTTTTCCTATGTCAAAAGTTTTAGTTTTCGAGGGTAATAGCTACGTATGTTGAAAAAATGAAGATATTAGACTATTTTATGATTGCAAATGGTAAAGAATGTGATTAAAGGCTCTTTTCCTATGTCAAAAGTTTTAGTTTTCGAGGGTAATAGCTACGTATGTTGAAAAAATGAAGATATTTTGACTATTTTATAATTGCAAATGGTAACGAATGTGATTAAAGGCTCTTTTCCTATGTCAAAAGTTTTAGTTTTCGAGGGTAATAGCTACGTATGTTGGAAAAATGAAGATATTAGACTATTTTATGATTGCACATGGTAAAGAATGTGATTAAAGGCTCTTTTCCTATTTCAAAAGTTTAAGTTTTCGAGGGTAATAGCTACGTATGTTGGAAAAATGAAGATATTAGACTATTTTATGATTGCACATGGTAAAGAATGTGATTAAAGGCTCTTTTCCTATGTCAAAAGTTTTAGTTTTCGAGGGTAATAGCTACGTATGTTGAAAAAATGAAGATATTAGACTATTTTATAATTGCAAATGGTAACGAATGTGATTAAAGGCTCTTTTCCTATGTCAAAAGTTTTAGTTTTCGAGGGTAATAGCTACGTATGTTGAAAAAATGAAGATATTAGACTATTTTATGATTGCAAATGGTAAAGAATGTGATTAAAGGCTCTTTTCCTATGTCAAAAGTTTTAGTTTTCGAGGGTAATAGCTACGTATGTTGAAAAATGAAGATATTAGACTATTTTATGATTGCACATGGTAAAGAATGTGATTAAAGGCTCTTTTCCTATGGCAAAAGTTTTAGTTTTCGAGGGTAATAGCTACGTATGTTGAAAAATGAAGATATTAGACTATTTTATGATTGCAAATGGTAAAGAATGTGATTAAAGGCTCTTTTCCTATGTCAAAAGTTTTAGTTTTCGAGGGTAATAGCTACGTATGTTGAAAAAATGAAGATATTAGACTATTTTATGATTGCAAATGGTAAAGAATGTGATTAAAGGCTCTTTTCCTATGTCAAAAGTTTTAGTTTTCGAGGGTAATAGCTACGTATGTTGGAAAAATGAAGATATTAGACTATTTTATGATTGCAAATGGTAAAGAATGTGATTAAAGGCTCTTTTCCTATGTCAAAAGTTTTAGTTTTCGAGGGTAATAGCTACGTATGTTGGAAAAATGAAGATATTAGACTATTTTATGATTGCAAATGGTAAAGAATGTGATTAAAGGCTCTTTTCCTATGTCAAAAGTTTTAGTTTTCGAGGGTAATAGCTACGTATGTTGAAAAAATGAAGATATTAGACTATTTTATGATTGCAAATGGTAAAGAATGTGATTAAAGGCTCTTTTCCTATGTCAAAAGTTTTAGTTTTCGAGGGTAATAGCTACGTATGTTGAAAAAATGAAGATATTAGACTATTTTATGATTGCAAATGGTAAAGAATGTGATTAAAGGCTCTTTTCCTATGTCAAAAGTTTTAGTTTTCGAGGGTAATAGCTACGTATGTTGAAAAAATGAAGATATTAGACTATTTTATGATTGCACATGGTAAAGAATGTGATTAAAGGCTCTTTTCCTATGTCAAAAGTTTTAGTTTTCGAGGGTAATAGCTACGTATGTTGGAAAAATGAAGATATTAGACTATTTTATGATTGCACATGGTAAAGAATGTGATTAAAGGCTCTTTTCCTATGTCAAAAGTTTTAGTTTTCGAGGGTAATAGCTACGTATGTTGAAAAAATGAAGATATTAGACTATTTTATGATTGCAAATGGTAAAGAATGTGATTAAAGGCTCTTTTCCTATGTCAAAAGTTTTAGTTTTCGAGGGTAATAGCTACGTATGTTGGAAAAAATGAAGATATTAGACTATTTTATGATTGCAAATGGTAAAGAATGTGATTAAAGGCTCTTTTCCTATGTCAAAAGTTTTAGTTTTCGAGGGTAATAGCTACGTATGTTGAAAAAATGAAGATATTAGACTATTTTATGATTGCACATGGTAAAGAATGTGATTAAAGGCTCTTTTCCTATGTCAAAAGTTTTAGTTTTCGAGGGTAATAGCTACGTATGTTGAAAAAATGAAGATATTAGACTATTTTATGATTGCAAATGGTAAAGAATGTGATTAAAGGCTCTTTTCCTATGTCAAAAGTTTTAGTTTTCGAGGGTAATAGCTACGTATGTTGAAAAAATGAAGATATTAGACTATTTTATGATTGCAAATGGTAAAGAATGTGATTAAAGGCTCTTTTCCTATGTCAAAAGTTTTAGTTTTCGAGGGTAATAGCTACGTATGTTGGAAAAATGAAGATATTAGACTATTTTATGATTGCAAATGGTAAAGAATGTGATTAAAGGCTCTTTTCCTATGTCAAAAGTTTTAGTTTTCGAGGGTAATAGCTACGTATGTTGAAAAAATGAAGATATTAGACTATTTTATGATTGCAAATGGTAAAGAATGTGATTAAAGGCTCTTTTCCTATGTCAAAAGTTTTAGTTTTCGAGGGTAATAGCTACGTATGTTGAAAAAATGAAGATATTAGACTATTTTATGATTGCAAATGGTAAAGAATGTGATTAAAGGCTCTTTTCCTATGTCAAAAGTTTTAGTTTTCGAGGGTAATAGCTACGTATGTTGAAAAAATGAAGATATTAGACTATTTTATGATTGCAAATGGTAAAGAATGTGATTAAAGGCTCTTTTCCTATGTCAAAAGTTTTAGTTTTCGAGGGTAATAGCTACGTATGTTGGAAAAATGAAGATATTAGACTATTTTATGATTGCACATGGTAAAGAATGTGATTAAAGGCTCTTTTCCTATGTCAAAAGTTTTAGTTTTCGAGGGTAATAGCTACGTATGTTGAAAAAATGAAGATATTAGACTATTTTATGATTGCAAATGGTAAAGAATGTGATTAAAGGCTCTTTTCCTATGTCAAAAGTTTTAGTTTTCGAGGGTAATAGCTACGTATGTTGAAAAAATGAAGATATTAGACTATTTTATGATTGCAAATGGTAAAGAATGTGATTAAAGGCTCTTTTCCTATGTCAAAAGTTTTAGTTTTCGAGGGTAATAGCTACGTATGTTGAAAAAATGAAGATATTAGACTATTTTATGATTGCAAATGGTAAGAATGTGATTAAAGGCTCTTTTCCTATGTCAAAAGTTTTAGTTTTCGAGGGTAATAGCTACGTATGTTGGAAAAATGAAGATATTAGACTATTTTATGATTGCACATGGTAAAGAATGTGATTAAAGGCTCTTTTCCTATGTCAAAAGTTTTAGTTTTCGAGGGTAATAGCTACGTATGTTGAAAAATGAAGATATTAGACTATTTTATGATTGCACATGGTAAAGAATGTGATTAAAGGCTCTTTTCCTATGTCAAAAGTTTTAGTTTTCGAGGGTAATAGCTACGTATGTTGAAAAAATGAAGATATTAGACTATTTTATGATTGCAAATGGTAAAGAATGTGATTAAAGGCTCTTTTCCTATGTCAAAAGTTTTAGTTTTCGAGGGTAATAGCTACGTATGTTGGAAAAATGAAGATATTAGACTATTTTATGATTGCACATGGTAAAGAATGTGATTAAAGGCTCTTTTCCTATGTCAAAAGTTTTAGTTTTCGAGGGTAATAGCTACGTATGTTGGAAAAATGAAGATATTAGACTATTTTATGATTGCACATGGTAAAGAATGTGATTAAAGGCTCTTTTCCTATGTCAAAAGTTTTAGTTTTCGAGGGTAATAGCTACGTATGTTGGAAAAATGAAGATATTAGACTATTTTATGATTGCAGATGGTAAAGATGTGATTAAAGGCTCTTTTCCTATGTCAAAAGTTTTAGTTTTCGAGGGTAATAGCTACGTATGTTGAAAAAATGAAGATATTAGACTATTTTATGATTGCAAATGGTAAAGAATGTGATTAAAGGCTCTTTTCCTATGTCAAAAGTTTTAGTTTTCGAGGGTAATAGCTACGTATGTTGAAAAAATGAAGATATTAGACTATTTTATGATTGCAAATGGTAAAGAATGTGATTAAAGGCTCTTTTCCTATGTCAAAAGTTTTAGTTTTCGAGGGTAATAGCTACGTATGTTGAAAAAATGAAGATATTAGACTATTTTATGATTGCAAATGGTAACGAATGTGATTAAAGGCTCTTTTCCTATGTCAAAAGTTTTAGTTTTCGAGGGTAATAGCTACGTATGTTGAAAAAATGAAGATATTAGACTATTTTATGATTGCAAATGGTAAAGAATGTGATTAAAGGCTCTTTTCCTATGTCAAAAGTTTTAGTTTTCGAGGGTAATAGCTACGTATGTTGAAAAAATGAAGATATTAGACTATTTTATGATTGCAAATGGTAAAGAATGTGATTAAAGGCTCTTTTCCTATGTCAAAAGTTTTAGTTTTCGAGGGTAATAGCTACGTATGTTGGAAAAATGAAGATATTAGACTATTTTATGATTGCACATGGTAAAGAATGTGATTAAAGGCTCTTTTCCTATGTCAAAAGTTTTAGTTTTCGAGGGTAATAGCTACGTATGTTGGAAAAATGAAGATATTAGACTATTTTATGATTGCACATGGTAAAGAATGTGATTAAAGGCTCTTTTCCTATGTCAAAAGTTTTAGTTTTCGAGGGTAATAGCTACGTATGTTGAAAAAATGAAGATATTAGACTATTTTATGATTGCAAATGGTAAAGAATGTGATTAAAGGCTCTTTTCCTATGTCAAAAGTTTTAGTTTTCGAGGGTAATAGCTACGTATGTTGAAAAAATGAAGATATTAGACTATTTTATGATTGCAAATGGTAAAGAATGTGATTAAAGGCTCTTTTCCTATGTCAAAAGTTTTAGTTTTCGAGGGTAATAGCTACGTATGTTGAAAAAATGAAGATATTAGACTATTTTATGATTGCAAATGGTAAAGAATGTGATTAAAGGCTCTTTTCCTATGTCAAAAGTTTTAGTTTTCGAGGGTAATAGCTACGTATGTTGAAAAAATGAAGATATTAGACTATTTTATGATTGCAAATGGTAAAGAATGTGATTAAAGGCTCTTTTCCTATGTCAAAAGTTTTAGTTTTCGAGGGTAATAGCTACGTATGTTGAAAAAATGAAGATATTAGACTATTTTATGATTGCAAATGGTAAAGAATGTGATTAAAGGCTCTTTTCCTATGTCAAAAGTTTTAGTTTTCGAGGGTAATAGCTACGTATGTTGAAAAAATGAAGATATTAGACTATTTTATGATTGCAAATGGTAAAGAATGTGATTAAAGGCTCTTTTCCTATGTCAAAAGTTTTAGTTTTCGAGGGTAATAGCTACGTATGTTGGAAAAATGAAGATATTAGACTATTTTATGATTGCACATGGTAAAGAATGTGATTAAAGGCTCTTTTCCTATGTCAAAAGTTTTAGTTTTCGAGGGTAATAGCTACGTATGTTGAAAAAATGAAGATATTAGACTATTTTATGATTGCAAATGGTAAAGAATGTGATTAAAGGCTCTTTTCCTATTTCAAAAGTTTTAGTTTTCGAGGGTAATAGCTACGTATGTTGAAAAATGAAGATATTAGACTATTTTATGATTGCAAATGGTAAAGAATGTGATTAAAGGCTCTTTTCCTATGTCAAAAGTTTTAGTTTTCGAGGGTAATAGCTACGTATGTTGAAAAATGAAGATATTAGACTATTTTATGATTGCACATGGTAAAGAATGTGATTAAAGGCTCTTTTCCTATGTCAAAAGTTTTAGTTTTCGAGGGTAATAGCTACGTATGTTGAAAAAATGAAGATATTAGACTATTTTATGATTGCAAATGGTAAAGAATGTGATTAAAGGCTCTTTTCCTATGTCAAAAGTTTTAGTTTTCGAGGGTAATAGCTACGTATGTTGAAAAAATGAAGATATTAGACTATTTTATGATTGCAAATGGTAAAGAATGTGATTAAAGGCTCTTTTCCTATGTCAAAAGTTTTAGTTTTCGAGGGTAATAGCTACGTATGTTGAAAAAATGAAGATATTAGACTATTTTATAATTGCACATGGTAAAGAATGTGATTAAAGGCTCTTTTCCTATGTCAAAAGTTTTAGTTTTCGAGGGTAATAGCTACGTATGTTGAAAAAATGAAGATATTAGACTATTTTATGATTGCACAATGGTAAAGAATGTGATTAAAGGCTCTTTTCCTATGTCAAAAGTTTTAGTTTTCGAGGGTAATAGCTACGTATGTTGGAAAAATGAAGATATTAGACTATTCTATGATTGCACATGGTAAAGAATGTGATTAAAGGCTCTTTTCCTATTCAAAAGTTTTAGTTTTCGAGGGTAATAGCTACGTATGTTGAAAAAATGAAGATATTAGACTATTTTATGATTGCACATGGTAAAGAAAGTGCTTAAAGGCTCTTTTCCTATTCAAAAGTTTTAGTTTTCGAGGGTAATAGCTACGTATGTTGAAAAAATGAAGATATTAGACTATTTTATGATTGCAAATGGTAAAGAATGTGATTAAAGGCTCTTTTCCTATGTCAAAAGTTTTAGTTTTCGAGGGTAATAGCTACGTATGTTGAAAAAATGAAGATATTAGACTATTTTATGATTGCAAATGGTAAAGAATGTGATTAAAGGCTCTTTTCCTATGTCAAAAGTTTTAGTTTTCGAGGGTAATAGCTACGTATGTTGAAAAAATGAAGATATTAGACTATTTTATGATTGCAAATGGTAAAGAATGTGATTAAAGGCTCTTTTCCTATGTCAAAAGTTTTAGTTTTCGAGGGTAATAGCTACGTATGTTGAAAAAATGAAGATATTAGACTATTTTATGATTGCAAATGGTAAAGAATGTGATTAAAGGCTCTTTTCCTATGTCAAAAGTTTTAGTTTTCGAGGGTAATAGCTACGTATGTTGAAAAAATGAAGATATTAGACTATTTTATGATTGCAAATGGTAAAGAATGTGATTAAAGGCTCTTTTCCTATGTCAAAAGTTTTAGTTTTCGAGGGTAATAGCTACGTATGTTGAAAAAATGAAGATATTAGACTATTTTATAATTGCAAATGGTAACGAATGTGATTAAAGGCTCTTTTCCTATGTCAAAAGTTTTAGTTTTCGAGGGTAATAGCTACGTATGTTGAAAAAATGAAGATATTAGACTATTTTATGATTGCAAATGGTAAAGAATGTGATTAAAGGCTCTTTTCCTATGTCAAAAGTTTTAGTTTTCGAGGGTAATAGCTACGTATGTTGAAAAAATGAAGATATTAGACTATTTTATGATTGCAAATGGTAAAGAATGTGATTAAAGGCTCTTTTCCTATGTCAAAAGTTTTAGTTTTCGAGGGTAATAGCTACGTATGTTGGAAAAATGAAGATATTAGACTATTTTATGATTGCACATGGTAAAGAATGTGATTAAAGGCTCTTTTCCTATTTCAAAAGTTTTAGTTTTCGAGGGTAATAGCTACGTATGTTGAAAAAATGAAGATATTAGACTATTTTATGATTGCACATGGTAAAGAATGTGATTAAAGGCTCTTTTCCTATGTCAAAAGTTTTAGTTTTCGAGGGTAATAGCTACGTATGTTGAAAAAATGAAGATATTAGACTATTTTATAATTGCAAATGGTAAAGAATGTGATTAAAGGCTCTTTTCCTATGTCAAAAGTTTTAGTTTTCGAGGGTAATAGCTACGTATGTTGGAAAAATGAAGATATTAGACTATTTTATGATTGCACATGGTAAAGAATGTGATTAAAGGCTCTTTTCCTATGTCAAAAGTTTTAGTTTTCGAGGGTAATAGCTACGTATGTTGGAAAAATGAAGATATTAGACTATTTTATGATTGCACATGGTAAAGAATGTGATTAAAGGCTCTTTTCCTATGTCAAAAGTTTTAGTTTTCGAGGGTAATAGCTACGTATGTTGGAAAAATGAAGATATTAGACTATTTTATGATTGCACATGGTAAAGAATGTGATTAAAGGCTCTTTTCCTATGTCAAAAGTTTTAGTTTTCGAGGGTAATAGCTACGTATGTTGAAAAAATGAAGATATTAGACTATTTTATGATTGCAAATGGTAAAGAATGTGATTAAAGGCTCTTTTCCTATGTCAAAAGTTTTAGTTTTCGAGGGTAATAGCTACGTATGTTGAAAAAATGAAGATATTAGACTATTTTATGATTGCAAATGGTAAAGAATGTGATTAAAGGCTCTTTTCCTATGTCAAAAGTTTTAGTTTTCGAGGGTAATAGCTACGTATGTTGAAAAAATGAAGATATTAGACTATTTTATAATTGCAAATGGTAACGAATGTGATTAAAGGCTCTTTTCCTATGTCAAAAGTTTTAGTTTTCGAGGGTAATAGCTACGTATGTTGAAAAAATGAAGATATTAGACTATTTTATGATTGCAAATGGTAAAGAATGTGATTAAAGGCTCTTTTCCTATGTCAAAAGTTTTAGTTTTCGAGGGTAATAGCTACGTATGTTGGAAAAATGAAGATATTAGACTATTTTATGATTGCACATGGTAAAGAATGTGATTAAAGGCTCTTTTCCTATGTCAAAAGTTTTAGTTTTCGAGGGTAATAGCTACGTATGTTGGAAAAATGAAGATATTAGACTATTTTATGATTGCACATGGTAAAGAAAGTGCTTAAAGGCTCTTTTCCTATGTCAAAAGTTTTAGTTTTCGAGGGTAATAGCTACGTATGTTGGAAAAATGAAGATATTAGACTATTTTATGATTGCACATGGTAAAGAATGTGATTAAAGGCTCTTTTCCTATGTCAAAAGTTTTAGTTTTCGAGGGTAATAGCTACGTATGTTGAAAAAATGAAGATATTAGACTATTTTATGATTGCAAATGGTAAAGAATGTGATTAAAGGCTCTTTTCCTATTTCAAAAGTTTTAGTTTTCGAGGGTAATAGCTACGTATGTTGGAAAAATGAAGATATTAGACTATTTTATGATTGCAAATGGTAAAGAATGTGATTAAAGGCTCTTTTCCTATGTCAAAAGTTTTAGTTTTCGAGGGTAATAGCTACGTATGTTGAAAAAATGAAGATATTAGACTATTTTATGATTGCAAATGGTAAAGAATGTGATTAAAGGCTCTTTTCCTATGTCAAAAGTTTTAGTTTTCGAGGGTAATAGCTACGTATGTTGAAAAAATGAAGATATTAGACTATTTTATGATTGCAAATGGTAAAGAATGTGATTAAAGGCTCTTTTCCTATGTCAAAAGTTTTAGTTTTCGAGGGTAATAGCTACGTATGTTGAAAAAATGAAGATATTAGACTATTTTATGATTGCAATGGTAAAGAATGTGATTAAAGGCTCTTTTCCTATGTCAAAAGTTTTAGTTTTCGAGGGTAATAGCTACGTATGTTGAAAAAATGAAGATATTAGACTATTTTATGATTGCAAATGGTAAAGAATGTGATTAAAGGCTCTTTTCCTATGTCAAAAGTTTTAGTTTTCGAGGGTAATAGCTACGTATGTTGAAAAAATGAAGATATTAGACTATTTTATGATTGCACATGGTAAGAATGTGATTAAAGGCTCTTTTCCTATGTCAAAAGTTTTAGTTTTCGAGGGTAATAGCTACGTATGTTGAAAAAATGAAGATATTAGACTATTTTATGATTGCAAATGGTAAAGAATGTGATTAAAGGCTCTTTTCCTATGTCAAAAGTTTTAGTTTTCGAGGGTAATAGCTACGTATGTTGAAAAAATGAAGATATTAGACTATTTTATGATTGCAAATGGTAAAGAATGTGATTAAAGGCTCTTTTCCTATGTCAAAAGTTTTAGTTTTCGAGGGTAATAGCTACGTATGTTGGAAAAATGAAGATATTAGACTATTTTATGATTGCACATGGTAAAGAAAGTGATTAAAGGCTCTTTTCCTATGTCAAAAGTTTTAGTTTTCGAGGGTAATAGCTACGTATGTTGAAAAAATGAAGATATTAGACTATTTTATGATTGCAAATGGTAAAGAATGTGATTAAAGGCTCTTTTCCTATGTCAAAAGTTTTAGTTTTCGAGGGTAATAGCTACGTATGTTGAAAAAATGAAGATATTAGACTATTTTATGATTGCAAATGGTAAAGAATGTGATTAAAGGCTCTTTTCCTATGTCAAAAGTTTTAGTTTTCGAGGGTAATAGCTACGTATGTTGAAAAAATGAAGATATTAGACTATTTTATAATTGCACATGGTAAAGAATGTGATTAAAGGCTCTTTTCCTATGTCAAAAGTTTTAGTTTTCGAGGGTAATAGCTACGTATGTTGAAAAAATGAAGATATTAGACTATTTTATGATTGCACATGGTAAAGAATGTGATTAAAGGCTCTTTTCCTATGTCAAAAGTTTTAGTTTTCGAGGGTAATAGCTACGTATGTTGAAAAAATGAAGATATTAGACTATTTTATGATTGCACATGGTAAAGAATGTGATTAAAGGCTCTTTTCCTATGTCAAAAGTTTTAGTTTTCGAGGGTAATAGCTACGTATGTTGAAAAAATGAAGATATTAGACTATTTTATGATTGCACATGGTAAAGAAAGTGCTTAAAGGCTCTTTTCCTATTTCAAAAGTTTTAGTTTTCGAGGGTAATAGCTACGTATGTTGAAAAAATGAAGATATTAGACTATTTTATGATTGCAAATGGTAAAGAATGTGATTAAAGGCTCTTTTCCTATGTCAAAAGTTTTAGTTTTCGAGGGTAATAGCTACGTATGTTGAAAAAATGAAGATATTAGACTATTTTATGATTGCAAATGGTAAAGAATGTGATTAAAGGCTCTTTTCCTATGTCAAAAGTTTTAGTTTTCGAGGGTAATAGCTACGTATGTTGAAAAAATGAAGATATTAGACTATTTTATGATTGCAAATGGTAAAGAATGTGATTAAAGGCTCTTTTCCTATGTCAAAAGTTTTAGTTTTCGAGGGTAATAGCTACGTATGTTGAAAAAATGAAGATATTAGACTATTTTATGATTGCAAATGGTAAAGAATGTGATTAAAGGCTCTTTTCCTATGTCAAAAGTTTTAGTTTTCGAGGGTAATAGCTACGTATGTTGAAAAAATGAAGATATTAGACTATTTTATGATTGCAAATGGTAAAGAATGTGATTAAAGGCTCTTTTCCTATGTCAAAAGTTTTAGTTTTCGAGGGTAATAGCTACGTATGTTGAAAAAATGAAGATATTAGACTATTTTATGATTGCACATGGTAAAGAATGTGATTAAAGGCTCTTTTCCTATGTCAAAAGTTTTAGTTTTCGAGGGTAATAGCTACGTATGTTGAAAAAATGAAGATATTAGACTATTTTATGATTGCAAATGGTAAAGAATGTGATTAAAGGCTCTTTTCCTATTTCAAAAGTTTAGTTTTCGAGGGTAATAGCTACGTATGTTGGAAAAATGAAGATATTAGACTATTTTATGATTGCAAATGGTAAAGAATGTGATTAAAGGCTCTTTTCCTATGTCAAAAGTTTTAGTTTTCGAGGGTAATAGCTACGTATGTTAAAAATGAAGATATTAGACTATTTTATGATTGCAAATGGTAAAGAAAGTGCTTAAAGGCTCTTTTCCTATTTCAAAAGTTTTAGTTTTCGAGGGTAATAGCTACGTATGTTGAAAAAATGAAGATATTAGACTATTTTATGATTGCAAATGGTAAAGAATGTGATTAAAGGCTCTTTTCCTATGTCAAAAGTTTTAGTTTTCGAGGGTAATAGCTACGTATGTTGAAAAAATGAAGATATTAGACTATTTTATGATTGCAAATGGTAAAGAATGTGATTAAAGGCTCTTTTCCTATGTCAAAAGTTTTAGTTTTCGAGGGTAATAGCTACGTATGTTGAAAAAATGAAGATATTAGACTATTTTATGATTGCACATGGTAAAGAATGTGATTAAAGGCTCTTTTCCTATGTCAAAAGTTTTAGTTTTCGAGGGTAATAGCTACGTATGTTGGAAAAATGAAGATATTAGACTATTTTATGATTGCACATGGTAAAGAAAGTGCTTAAAGGCTCTTTTCCTATGTCAAAAGTTTTAGTTTTCGAGGGTAATAGCTACGTATGTTGGAAAAATGAAGATATTAGACTATTTTATGATTGCACATGGTAAAGAATGTGATTAAAGGCTCTTTTCCTATGTCAAAAGTTTTAGTTTTCGAGGGTAATAGCTACGTATGTTGAAAAAATGAAATATTAGACTATTTTATGATTGCAAATGGTAAAGAATGTGATTAAAGGCTCTTTTCCTATTTCAAAAGTTTTAGTTTTCGAGGGTAATAGCTACGTATGTTGGAAAAATGAAGATATTAGACTATTTTATGATTGCAAATGGTAAAGAATGTGATTAAAGGCTCTTTTCCTATGTCAAAAGTTTTAGTTTTCGAGGGTAATAGCTACGTATGTTGAAAAAATGAAGATATTAGACTATTTTATGATTGCAAATGGTAAAGAATGTGATTAAAGGCTCTTTTCCTATGTCAAAAGTTTTAGTTTTCGAGGGTAATAGCTACGTATGTTGAAAAAATGAAGATATTAGACTATTTTATGATTGCAAATGGTAAAGAATGTGATTAAAGGCTCTTTTCCTATTTCAAAAGTTTTAGTTTTCGAGGGTAATAGCTACGTATGTTGAAAAAATGAAGATATTAGACTATTTTATGATTGCAAATGGTAAAGAATGTGATTAAAGGCTCTTTTCCTATGTCAAAAGTTTTAGTTTTCGAGGGTAATAGCTACGTATGTTGGAAAAATGAAGATATTAGACTATTTTATGATTGCACATGGTAAAGAATGTGCTTAAAGGCTCTTTTCCTATTTCAAAAGTTTTAGTTTTCGAGGGTAATAGCTACGTATGTTGGAAAAATGAAGATATTAGACTATTTTATGATTGCACATGGTAAAGAAATGTGATTAAAGGCTCTTTTCCTATGTCAAAAGTTTTAGTTTTCGAGGGTAATAGCTACGTATGTTGAAAAAATGAAGATATTAGACTATTTTATAATTGCAATGGTAAAGAATGTGATTAAAGGCTCTTTTCCTATGGCAAAAGTTTTAGTTTTCGAGGGTAATAGCTACGTATGTTGGAAAAATGAAGATATTAGACTATTTTATGATTGCAAATGGTAAAGAATGTGATTAAAGGCTCTTTTCCTATGTCAAAAGTTTTAGTTTTCGAGGGTAATAGCTACGTATGTTGAAAAAATGAAGATATTAGACTATTTTATGATTGCAAATGGTAAAGAATGTGATTAAAGGCTCTTTTCCTATGTCAAAAGTTTTAGTTTTCGAGGGTAATAGCTACGTATGTTGAAAAAATGAAGATATTAGACTATTTTATAATTGCAAATGGTAAAGAATGTGATTAAAGGCTCTTTTCCTATGTCAAAAGTTTTAGTTTTCGAGGGTAATAGCTACGTATGTTGAAAAAATGAAGATATTAGACTATTTTATGATTGCAAATGGTAAAGAATGTGATTAAAGGCTCTTTTCCTATGTCAAAAGTTTTAGTTTTCGAGGGTAATAGCTACGTATGTTGAAAAAATGAAGATATTAGACTATTTTATAATTGCAAATGGTAACGAATGTGATTAAAGGCTCTTTTCCTATGTCAAAAGTTTTAGTTTTCGAGAGTAATAGCTACGTATGTTGAAAAAATGAAGATATTAGACTATTTTATGATTGCACATGGTAAATAATGTGATTAAAGGCTCTTTTCCTATTTCAAAAGTTTTAGTTTTCGAGGGTAATAGCTACGTATGTTGAAAAAATGAAGATATTAGACTATTTTATGATTGCAAATGGTAAAGAATGTGATTAAAGGCTCTTTTCCTATGTCAAAAGTTTTAGTTTTCGAGGGTAATAGCTACGTATGTTGAAAAAATGAAGATATTAGACTATTTTATGATTGCAAATGGTAAAGAATGTGATTAAAGGCTCTTTTCCTATTTCAAAAGTTTTAGTTTTCGAGGGTAATAGCTACGTATGTTGGAAAAATGAAGATATTAGACTATTTTATGATTGCACATGGTAAAGAAAGTGCTTAAAGGCTCTTTTCCTATTTCAAAAGTTTTAGTTTTCGAGGGTAATAGCTACGTATGTTGAAAAAATGAAGATATTAGACTATTTTATGATTGCAAATGGTAAAGAATGTGATTAAAGGCTCTTTTCCTATGTCAAAAGTTTTGTTTTCGAGGGTAATAGCTACGTATGTTGAAAAAATGAAGATATTAGACTATTTTATGATTGCAAATGGTAAAGAATGTGATTAAAGGCTCTTTTCCTATGTCAAAAGTTTTAGTTTTCGAGGGTAATAGCTACGTATGTTGAAAAAATGAAGATATTAGACTATTTTATGATTGCACATGGTAAAGAATGTGATTAAAGGCTCTTTTCCTATGTCAAAAGTTTTAGTTTTCGAGGGTAATAGCTACGTATGTTGAAAAAATGAAGATATTAGACTATTTTATGATTGCACATGGTAAAGAAAGTGATTAAAGGCTCTTTTCCTATGTCAAAAGTTTTAGTTTTCGAGGGTAATAGCTACGTATGTTGAAAAAATGAAGATATTAGACTATTTTATGATTGCAAATGGTAAAGAATGTGATTAAAGGCTCTTTTCCTATGTCAAAAGTTTTAGTTTTCGAGGGTAATAGCTACGTATGTTGAAAAAATGAAGATATTAGACTATTTTATGATTGCACATGGTAAAGAATGTGATTAAAGGCTCTTTTCCTATGTCAAAAGTTTTAGTTTTCGAGGGTAATAGCTACGTATGTTGAAAAAATGAAGATATTAGACTATTTTATAATTGCAAATGGTAACGAATGTGATTAAAGGCTCTTTTCCTATGTCAAAAGTTTTAGTTTTCGAGGGTAATAGCTACGTAT
>NW_027065177.1:0-22875 GCF_032884065.1 Artemia franciscana
TTTTGAAATAGGAAAAGAGCCTTTAATCAAATTCTTTATCATTTGCAATCATAAAATAGTCTAATATCTTCATTTTTTCAACATACGTAGCTATTACCTTCGAAAACTAAAACTTTTGAAATAGGAAAAGAGCCTTTAATCAAATTCTTTACCATGTGCAATCATAAAATAGTCTAATATGTTCATTTTTTCCACAGACATAGCTATTACCCTCGAAAACTAAAACTTTTGAAATAGGAAAAGAGCCTTTAATCACATTCTTTACCATGTGCAATCATAAAATAGTCTAATATCTTCATTTTTTCCACAGACATAGCTATTACCCTCGAAAACTAAAACTTTTGAAATAGGAAAAGAGCCTTTAATCACATTCTTTACCATGTGCAATCATAAAATTGTCTAATATCTTCATTTTTCAACATACATAGCTATTACCCTCGAAAACTAAAACTTTTGAAATAGGAAAAAAAACCTTTAATCACATTCTTTACCATTTGCAATCATAAAATAGACTAATATCTTCATTTTTTCCACAGACATAGCTATTACCCTCGAAAACTAAAAATTTTGAAATAGGAAAAAGAGCCTTCAATCGCATTCTTTACCATTGTAATCATAAAATAGTCTAATATCTTCATTTTTTCAACATACGTAGCTATTACCCTCGAAAACTAAAACTTTTGAAATAGGAAAAAAATCCTTTTAGCACATTCTTTACCATGTGCAATCATAAAATTGTCGAATATCTTCATTTTTTCCACAGACATAGCTATTAACCTCGAAAACTAAAACTTTTGAAATAGGAAAAGAGCCTTTAATCACATTCTTTACCATGTGCAATAATAAAATTGTCTAATATCTTCATTTTTTCCACAGACATAGCTATTACCCTCGAAAACTAAAACTTTTGAAATAGGAAAAGAGCCTTTAATCACATTCTTTACCATTTGCAATCATAAAATAGTCTAATATCTTCATTTTTTCAACATACGTAGCTATTACCATCGAAAACTAAAACTTTTGACATAGGAAAAGAGCCTTTAATCAAATTCTTTACCATTTGCAATCATAAAATAGTCTAATATCTTCATTTTTTCAACATACGTAGCTATTACCCTCGAAAACTAAAACTTTTGAAATAGGAAAAGAGCCTTTAATCACATTCTTTACCATTTGCAATCATAAAATAGTCTAATATCTTCATTTTTTCCACAGACATAGCTATTACCCTCGAAAACTAAAAATTTTGAAATAGGAAAAAGAGCCTTCAATCGCATTCTTTACCATTTGCAATCATAAAATAGTCTAATATCTTCATTTTTTCAACATACGTAGCTATTACCCTCGAAAACTAAAACTTTTGAAATAGGAAAAAAGCCTTTTAGCACATTCTTTACCATGTGCAATCATAAAATTGTCGAATATCTTCATTTTTTCAACATACGTAGCTATTACCCTCGAAAACTAAAACTTTTGACATAGGAAAAGAGCCTTTAATCACATTCTTTTTTTCAACATACGTAGCTATTACCCTCGAAAACTAAAACTTTTGACGTAGGAAAAGAGCCTTTAATCACATTCTTTACCATTTGCAATCATAAAATACTCTAATATTTTCATTTTTTCAACATACGTAACTATTACCCTTGAAAACTAAAACTTTTGACATAAGAAAAGAGCCTTTAATCACATTCTTTACCATGTGCAATCATAAAATAGTCTAATATGTTCATTTTTTCCACAGACATAGCTATTACCCTCGAAAACTAAAACTTTTGAAATAGGAAAAGAGCCTTTATTCACATTCTTTACCATGTGCAATAAAAAAATTGTCTAATATCTTCATTTTTCAACATACATAGCTATTACCCTCGAAAACTAAAACTTTTGAAATAGGAAAAAAGCCTTTAATCACATTCTTTACCATTTGCAATCATAAAATAGACTAATATCTTCATTTTTTCCACAGACATAGCTATTACCCTCGAAAACTTAAAATTTTGAAATAGGAAAAAGAGCCTTCAATCGCATTCTTTACCATTTGCAATCATAAAATAGTCTAATATCTTCATTTTTTCAACATACGTAGCTATTACCCTCGAAAACTAAAACTTTTGAAATAGGAAAAAAGCCTTTTAGCACATTCTTTACCAAGTGCAATCATAAAATTGTCGAATATCTTCATTTTTTCAACATACGTAGGTATTACTCTCGAAAACTAAAACTTTTGACATAGGAAAAGAGCCTTTAATCACTTTCTTTACCATTTGCAATCATAAAATAGTCTAATTTCTTCATTTTTTCAGCAGACGTAGCTCTTACCCCCGAAAACTAAAACTTTTGAAATAGGAAAAGAGCCTTTAATCACCTTCTTTACCATGTGCAATCATAAAATTGTCTAATATCTTCATTTTTTCAACATACGTAGCTATTACCCTCGAAAACTAAAACTTTTGACATAGGAAAAAAGCCTTTAACCACATTCTTTACCATTTGCAATCTTAAAATAGTCTATATCTTCATTTTGTGAATCTTATTATATCTTCTTATTTTAATAGACTATATCTTCATAGTCTATTAAAATAGTCTAATATCTTCATTTTGTCAACATACGTAGCTATTATTTTATGATTGCAAATGGTAAAGAATGTGATTAAAGGCTCTTTTCCTATGTCAAAAGTTTTAGTTTTCGAGGGTAATAGCTACGTATGTTGAAAAAATGAAGATATTAGACTTTTTTAAGATTGCAAAGGGTAATGAATGTGATTAAAGGCTCTTTTTCGACATACGTTGAAAAAGCTATTACCTTTGAAAACTAAAACTTTTGAAATAGGAAAAGAGCCTTTAATCACATTCTTTACCATTTGCAATCATAAAATAGTCTAATATCTTCATTTTTTCAACATACGTAGCTATTACCCTCGAAAACTAAAACTTTTGAAATAGGAAAAGAGCCTTTAATCACATTCTTTACCATTTGCAATCTTAAAATAGTCTAATATCTTCATTTTTTCCACAGACAAAGCTATTACCCTCGAAAACTAAAACTTTTGAAATAGGAAAAGAGCCTTTAATCACATTCTTTACCATGTGCAATCATAAAATAGTCTAATATCTTCATTTTTTCAACATACGTAGCTATTACCCTCGAAAACTAAAACTTTTGACATAGGAAAAGAGCCTTTAATAACATTCTTCACCATTTGCAATCATAAAATAGTCTAATATCTTCATTTTTTCAACATTCGTAGGTATTACCCTCGAAAACTAAAACTTTTGAAATAGGAAAAGAGCCTTTAATCACATTCTTTACCATGTGCAATCATAAAATTGTCTAATATCTTCATTTTTTCCACAGACAAAGCTCTTACCCTCGAAAACTAAAACTTTTGAATAGGAAAAGAGCCTTTAATCACATTCATTACCCTTTGCAATCATAAAAAAGTCTAATATCTTCATTTTTTCAACATATGTAGCTATTACCTTCGAAAACTAAAACTTTTGACATAGGAAAAGAGCCTTTAATCACATTCTTTACCATTTGCAATCATAAAATAGTCTAATATCTTCATTTTTTCAACATACGTAGCTATTAGCCTCGAAAACTAAAACTTTTGACATAGGAAAAGAGCCTTTAATCACATTCTTTACCATGTACAATCATAAAATAGTCTAATATCTTCATTTTTTCAACATACGTAGCTATTACCCTCGAAAACTAAAACTTTTGAAATAGGAAAAGAGCCTTTAATCACATTCTTTACCATGTGCAATCATAAAATAGTCCAATATCTTCATTTTTTCCACAGACATAGCTATTACCCTCGAAAACTAAAACTTTTGAAATAGGAAAAGAGCCTTTAATCATATTCTTTACCATGTGCAATAATAAAATTGTCTAATATCTTCATTTTTTAAACAGACATAGCTATTACCCTTGAAAACTAAAACTTTTGAAATAGGAAAAGAGCCTTTAATCACATTCTTTACCATGTGCAATCATAAAATAGTCTAATATCTCTATTTTTCAACATACGTAGCTATTACCCTCGAAAACTAAAACTTTTGAAATAGAAAAAGAGCCTTTAATCACATTCTTTACCATTTGCAATCATAAAATAGTCTAATATCTTCATTTTTTCCACACACATAGCTATTACCCTCGAAAACTAAAACTTTTGAAATAGGAAAAAGAGCCTTTAATCGCATTCTTTACCATTTGCAATCATAAAATAGTCTAATATCTTCATTTTTTCAACATACGTAGCTATTACCCTCGAAAACTAAAACTTTTGACATAGGAAAAAAGCCTTTAATCACATTCTTTACCATTTGCAATCTTAAAATAGTCTAAAATCTTCATTTTTTCAACATACGTAGCTATTACCCTCGAAAACTAAAACTTTTGAAATAGGAAAAGAGCCTTTAATCACATTCTTTACTATATGCAATCATAAAATTGTCTAATATCTTCATTTTTTCCACAAACAAAGCTCTTACCCCCGAAAACTAAAACTTTTGAAATAGGAAAAGAGCCTTTAATCATATTATTTACCATTTGCAATCATAAAATAGTCCAATATCTTCATTTTTTCAACATACGTAGCTATTACCCTCGAAAACTAAAACTTTTGACATAGGAAAAGAGCTTTTAATCACATTCTTTACCATGTGCAATCATAAAATAGTCTAATATCTTCATTTTTTCCACAGACATAACTATTACCTTTGAAAACTAAAACTTTTGAAATAGGAAAAGAGCCTTTAATCACATTCTTTACCATGTGCAATCATAAAATAGTCTAATATCTTCATTTTTCAACATACATAGCTATTACCCTCGAAAACTAAAACTTTGTCCAAAGTTTTTTTCATTTTTTCAACATACGTAGCTATTACCCTCGAAAACTAAAACTTTTGACATAGGAAAAGAGCCTTTAATCACATTCTTTACCATGTGCAATCATAAAATAGTCTAATATCTTCATTTTTTCAACATACGTAGCTATTACCCTCGAAAACTAAAACTTTTGAAATACGAAAAGAGCCTTTAATCACATTTTTTACCATGTTCAATCATAAAATAGTCTAATATCTTCATTTTTTCAAGATACGTTGCTATTACCCTCGAAAACTAAAACTTTTGACATAGGAAAAGAGCCTTTAATCACATTCTTTACCATTTGCAATCATAAAATAGTCTAATATCTTCATTTTTTCAACATACGTAGCTATTACCCTCGAAAACTAAAACTTTTGAAATAGGAAAAGAGCCTTTAATCACATTCTTTACCATGTGCAATCATAAAATTGTCTAATATCTTCATTTTTTTCCACAGACAAAGCTATTACCCTCGAAAACTAAAACGTTTGAAATAGGAAAAAAGCCTTTAATCACATTCTTTACCATGTGCAATCATAAAATTGTCCAATATCTTCATTTTTTCAACATACGTAGCTATTACCCTCGAAAACTAAAACTTTTGACATAGGAAAAGAGCCTTTAATCACATTGCAATCATAAAATAGTCTACTATCTTCATTTTTCCAACATACCTAGCTATTACCCTCGAAAACTAAAACTTTTGACATAGGAAAAGAGCCTTTAATAACATTCTTTACCATGTGCAATCATAAAATTGTCTAATATCTTCATTTTTTCAACATACGTAGCTATTACCCTCTAAAACTAAAACTTTTGACATAGGAAAAGAGCCTTTAATCACATTCTTTAAAATTTGCAATCATAAAATAGTCTAATATCTTCATTTTTTCAACATACGTAGCTATTACCCTCGAAAACTAAAACTTTTGAAATAGGAAAAGAGCCTTTAATCACATTCTTTACCATGTGCAATCATAAAATTGTCTAATATCTTCATTTTTTCAACATACGTAGCTATTACCCTCGAAAACTAAAACTTTTGACATAGGAAAAGAGCCTTTAATCACATTCTTTAAAATTTGCAATCATAAAATAGTCTAATATCTTCATTTTTTCAACATACGTAGCTATTACCCTCGAAAACTAAAACTTTTGAAATGGGAAAAGAGCCTTTAATCACATTCTTTACCTTGTGCAGTAATAAAATAGTCTAATATCTTCATTTTTTCAACATACGTAGCTATTACCCTCGAAAACTAAAACTTTTGACATAGGAAAAGAGCCTTTAATCACATTCTTTACCATTTGCAATCATAAAATAGTCTAATATCTTCATTTTTTCAACATACGTAGCTATTACCCATGAAAACTAAAACTTTTGAAATAGGAAAAGAGCCTTTAATCACATTCTTTACAATTTGCAATCATAAAATTGTCTAATATCTTCATTTTTTCAACATACGTAGCTATTACCCTCGAAAACTAAAACTTTTGAAATAGGAAAAGAGCCTTTAATCACATTCTTTACCATGTCCTAGCCGAGTCGTTTGGTGCGCTGGATTTGGGATCCTTTGTCTGAAAGGACGCGGGTTCAAATCCCAGTGAACCCAATTGTTCAGTTTGGGACGGGAGTCAGTGGCGTGACTCTGTAAGCTTAGCCAGAGTTGACCCAGCTTTAAATGGGTACCTCGAGAAATCTGGGGAAGGTAAACAGGAAGGGTGTGCGAAAGCACAGGATGGTTGGCCCCCAACCCCCCATTGCACTTCCTGGCTGAAGGGCCAAGAAACGGAGATCAGCACCGCTGGTAAGGACTGTAAAGTCTAATGCCGTATCCTTTTTTTTTTTTTTTTTTTTTTTTTTACCATGTGCAATCATAATATTGTCTAATATCTTCATTTTTTCAACATACTTAGCTATTACCCTCGAAAACTAAAACTTTTGACATGGGAAAAGAGCCTTTAATCACATTCTTTACCATGTGCAATCATAAAATAGTCTAATATCTTCATTTTTTCAACATACGTAGCTATTACCCTCGAAAACTAAAACTTTTGAAATAGGAAAAGAGCCTTTAATCACATTCTTTACCATTTGCAATCATAAAATACTCTAATATCTTCATTTTTTCAAGATACGTTGCTATTACCCTCGAAAACTAAAACTTTTGACATAGGAAAAGAGCCTTTAATCACATTCTTTACCATTTGCAATCATAAAATAGTCTAATATCTTCATTTTTTCAACATACGTAGCTATTACCCTCGAAAACTAAAACTTTTGAAATAGGAAAAGAGCCTTTAATCACATTCTTTACCATGTGCAATCATAAAATTGTCTAATATCTTCATTTTTTCCAAAGACAAAGCTATTACCCTCGAAAACTAAAACTTTTGAAATAGGAAAAGAGCCTTTAATCACATTCTTTACCATGTGCAATCATAAAATAGTCTAATATCTTCATTTTTTCAACATACGTAGCTATTACCCTTGAAAACTAAAACTTTTGACATAGGAAAAGAGCCTTTAATCACATTTTTTACCATTTGCAATCATAAAATAGTCTAATATCTTCATTTTTTCCACAGACAAAGCTATTACCCTCGAAAACTAAAACTTTTGAAATAGGAAAAGAGCCTTTAATCACATTCTTTACCATTTGCAATAAAAAAAAGTCTAATATCTTCATTTTTTCAACATACGTAGCTATTACCCTCGAAAACTAAAACTTTTGAAATAGGAAAAGAGTATTTAATCACATTCTTTACCATCTGCAATCATAAAATAGTCTAATATCTTCATTTTTTCCACAGACATAGCTATTTCCCTCGAAAACTAAAACTTTTGAAATAGGAAAAGAGCCTTTAATCACATTCTTTACCATGTGCAATCATAAAATTGTCTAATATCTTCATTTTTTCCACAGACATAGCTATTACCCTCGAAAACTAAAACTTTTGAAATAGGAAAAGAGCCTTTAATCACATTCTTTACCATTTGCAATCATAAAATAGTCTAATATCTTCATTTTTTCAACATACGTAGCTATTACCCTCGAAAACTAAAACTTTTGACATAGGAAAAGAGCCTTTAATCACATTCTTTACCATGTGCCATCATAAAATAGTCTAATATCTTCATTTTTTCCACAGACATAGCTATTACCTTCGAAAACTAAAACTTTTGACATAGGAAAAGAGCCTTTAATCACATTCTTTACCATTTGCAATCATAAAATACTCTAATATCTTCATTTTTTCAACATACGTAGCTATTACCCTCGAAAACTAAAACTTCTGACATAGGAAAAGAGCCTTTAATTACATTCTTTACCATGTGCAATCATAAAATAGTCTAATATCTTCATTTTTTCCACAGACATAGCTATTACCCTCGAAAACTAAAACTTTTGAAATAGTAAAAGAGCCTTTAATCACATTCTTTACCATTTGCAATCATAAAATAGTCTAATATCTTCATTTTTTCCACAGACATAGCTATTACCCTCGAAAACTAAAACTTTTGAAATAGGAAAAGAGCCTTTAATCGCATTCTTTACCATTTGCAATCATAAAATAGTCTAATATCTTCATTTTTTCAACATACGTAGCTCTTACCCTCGAAAACTAAAACTTTTGACATAGGAAAAGAGCCTTTAATCACATTCTTTACCATGTGCAATCATAAAATTGTCTAATATCTTCATTTTTTCAACATACGTAGCTATTACCCTCGAAAACTAAAACTTTTGACATAGGAAAAGAGCCTTTAATCACATTCTTTACCATTTGCAATTATAAAATAGTCTAATATCTATATTTTTTCAACATACGTAGCTATTACCCTCAAAAACTATAACTTTTGAAATAGGAAAAGAGCCTTTAATCACATTCCTTACCATGTGTAATCATAAAATTGTCTAAAATCTTCATTTTTTCAACATACGTAGCTATTACCCTCGAAAACTAAAACTTTTGAAATAGGAAAAGAGCCTTTAATCAAATTCTTTACCATGTGCAATCATAAAATAGTCTAATATCTTCATTTTTTCAACAACGTAGCTATTACCCTCGAAAACTAAAACTTTTGACATAGGAAAAGAGCCTTTAATCACATTCTTTACCATTTGCAATCATAAAATTGTCCAACATCTTTCATTTTTTCAACATACGTAGCTATTACCCTCGAAAACTAAAACTTTTGAAATAGGAAAAGAGCCTTTAATCACATTCTTTACCATGTGCAATCATAAAATTGTCTAATATCTTCATTTTTTCAACATACGTAGCTATTACCCTCGAAAACTAAAACTTTTGACATAGGAAAAGAGCCTTTAATCACATTCTTTACCATGTGCAATCATAAAATAGTCTAATATCTTCATTTTTTCAACATACGTAGCTATTACCCTCGAAAACTAAAACTTTTGACATAGGAAAAGAGCCTTTAATCACATTCTTTACCATGTGCAATCATAAAATTGTCTAATATCTTCATTTTTTCAACATACGTTATTACTACCCTCGAAAACTAAAACTTTTGACATAGGAAAAGAGCCTTTAATCACATTCTTTACCATTTGCAATCATAAAATAGTCTAATATCTTCATTTTTTCAACAAACTTCGCTTTTACCCTCGAAAACTAAAACTTTTGACATAGGAAAAGAGCCTTTAATCACATTCTTTACCATTTGCAATCATAAAATAGTCTAATATCTTCATTTTTTCAACATACGTAGCTATTACCCTCGAAAACTAAAACTTTTGAAATAGGAAAAGATCCTTTAATCACATTCTTTACCATGTGCAATCATAAAATAGTCTAATATCTTCATTTTTTCAAAATACGTAGCTATTACCCTCGAAAACTAAAACTTTTGACATAGGAAAAGAGCCTTTAATCACCTTCTTTACCATGTGCAATCATAAAATTGTCTAATATCTTCATTTTTTCCACAGACATAGCTATTACCCTCGAAAACTAAAACTTTTGAAATAGGAAAAGAGCCTTTAATCACATTCTTTACCATTTGCAATCATAAAATAGTCTAATATCTTCATTTTTTCAACATACGTAGCTATTACCCTCGAAAACTAAAACTTTTGACATAGGAAAAGAGCCTTTAATCACATTCTTTACCATGTGATATCATAAAATAGTCTAATATCTTCATTTTTTCCACAGACATAGCTATTACCATCGAAAACTAAAACTTTTGAAATAGGAAAAGAGCCTTTAATCACATTCTTTACCATTTGCAATCATAAAATAGTCTAATATCTTCATTTTTTCAACATACCTAGCTATTACCCTCGAAAACTAAAACTTTTGACATAGGAAAAGAGCCTTTAATCACATTCTTTACCATTTGCAATCATAAGATAGTATAATATCTTCATTTTTTCAACATACGTAGCTATTACCCTCGAAAACTAAAACTTTTGACATAGGAAAAGAGCCTTTAATCACATTCTTTACCATTTGCAATCATAAAATACTCTAATATCTTCATTTTTTCAACATACGTAGCTATTACCCTCGAAAACTAAAACTTCTGACATAGGAAAAGAGCCTTTAATTACATTCTTTACCATGTGCAATCATAAAATAGTCTAATATCTTCATTTTTTCCACAGACATAGCTATTACCCTCGAAAACCAAAACTTTTGAAATAGGAAAAGAGCCTTTAATCACATTCTTTACCATGTGCAATCATAAAATAGTCTAATATCTTCATTTTTTCAACATACGTAGCTATTACCCTCGAAAACTAAAACTTTTGAAATAGTAAAAGAGCCTTTAATCACATTCTTTACCATTTGCAATCATAAAATAGTCTAATATCTTCATTTTTTCCACAGACATAGCTATTACCCTCAAAAACTAAAACTTTTGAAATAGGAAAAGAGCCTTTAATCGCATTCTTTACCATTTGCAATCATAAAATAGTCTAATATCTTCATTTTTTCAACATACGTAGCTCTTACCCTCGAAAACTAAAACTTTTGAAATAGGAAAAGAGCCTTTAATCACATTCTTTACCATTTGCAATCATAAAATAGTCTAATATCTTCATTTTTTCAACATACGTAGCTATTACCCTCGAAAACTAAAACTTTTGACATAGGAAAAGAGCCTTTAATCACATTCTTTACCATGTGCAATCATAAAATTGTCTAATATCTTCATTTTTTCAACATACGTAGCTATTACCCTCGAAAACTAAAACTTTTGACATAGGAAAAGAGCCTTTAATCACATTCTTTACCATTTGCAATTATAAAATAGTCTAATATCTATATTTTTTCAACATACATAGCTATTACCCTCAAAAACTATAACTTTTGAAATAGGAAAAGAGCCTTTAATCACATTCCTTACCATGTGTAATCATAAAATTTTCTAAAATCTTCATTTTTTCAACATACGTAGCTATTACCCTCGAAAACTAAAACTTTTGAAATAGGAAAAGAGCCTTTAATCACATTCTTTACCATGTGCAATCATAAAATAGTCTAATATCTTCATTTTTTCAACAAACGTAGCTATTACCCTCGAAATCTAAAACTTTTGACATAGGAAAAGAGCCTTTAATCACATTTTTTACCATTTGCAATCATAAAATAGTCTAATATCTTCATTTTTTCAACATACGTAGCTATTACCCTCGAAAACTAAAACTTTTGAAATAGGAAAAGAGCCTTTAATCACATTCTTTACCATTTGCAATCATAAAATTGTCCAACATCTTCATTTTTTCAACATACATAGCTATTACCCTCGAAAACTAAAACTTTTGAAATAGGAAAAGAGCCTTTAATCACATTCTTTACCATGTGCAATCATAAAATTGTCTAATATCTTCATTTTTTCAACATACGTAGCTATTACCCTCGAAAACTAAAACTTTTGACATAGGAAAAGAGCCTTTAATCACATTCTTTACCATGTGCAATCATAAAATAGTCTAATATCTTCATTTTTTCAACATACGTAGCTATTACCCTCGAAAACTAAAACTTTTGAAATAGGAAAAGAGCCTTTAATCACATTCTTTACCATTTGCAATCATAAAATTGTCTAATATCTTCATTTTTTCAACATACGTTGCTACTACCCTCGAAAACTAAAACTTTTGACATAGGAAAAGAGCCTTTAATCACATTCTTTACCATTTGCAATCATAAAATAGTCTAATATCTTCATTTTTTCAACAAACGTAGCTATTACCCTCGAAAACTAAAACTTTTGACATAGGAAAAGAGCCTTTAATCACATTCTTTACCATTTGCAATCATAAAATAGTCTAATATCTTCATTTTTTCAACATACGTAGCTATTACCCTCGAAAACTAAAACTTTTGAAATAGGAAAAGATCCTTTAATCACATTCTTTACCATGTGCAATCATAAAATAGTCTAATATCTTTATTTTTTCAACATACGTAGCTATTACCCTCGAAAACTAAAACTTTTGACATAGGAAAAGAGCCTTTAATCACATTCTTTACCATTTGCAATCATAAAATAGTCTAACATCTTCATTTTTTCAACATACGTAGCTATTACCCTCGAAAACTAAAACTTTTGACATAGGAAAAGAGCCTTTAATCACATTCTTTACCATTTGCAATCATAAAATACTCTAATATCTTCATTTTTTCAACATACGTAGCTATTACCCTTGAAAACTAAAACTTTTGACATAGGAAAAGAGCCTTTAATTACATTCTTTACCATGTGCAATCATAAAATAGTCTAATATCTTCATTTTTTCCTCAGACATAGCTATTACCCACGAAAACTAAAACTTTTGAAATAGGAAAAGAGCCTTTAATCACATTCTTTACCATGTGCAATCATAAAATAGCCTAATATCTTAATTTTTTCGACAGACATAGCTATTACCCTCGAAAACTAAAACTTTTGAAATAGGAAAAGAGCCTTTAATCACATTCTTTACCATGTGCAATCATAAAATAGTCTAATATCTTCATTTTTTCAACATACGTAGCTATTACCCTCGAAAACTAAAACTTTTGAAATAGGAAAAGAGCCTTTAATCACATTCTTTACCATTTGCAATCATAAAATAGTCTAATATCTTCATTTTTTCCACAGACATAGCTATTACCCTCGAAAACTAAAACTTTTGTAATAGGAAAAGAGCCTTTAATCACATTCTTTACCATGTAATCATAAAATTGTCTAATATCTTCATTTTTTCAACATACGTAGCTATTACCCTCGAAAACTAAAACTTTTGAAATAGGAAAAGAGCCTTTAATCACATTCTTTACCATGTGCAATCATAAAATTGTCTAATATCTTCATTTTTTCAACATACGTAGCTATTACCCTCGAAAACTAAAACTTTTGACATAGGAAAAGAGCCTTTAATCACATTCTTTACCATTTGCAATCATAAAATAGTTAAAATCTTCATTTTTTCAACATACGTAGCTCTTACCCCGAAAACTAAAACTTTTGAAATAGGAAAAGAGCCTTTAATCACATTCTTTACCATTTGCAATCATAAAATAGTCTAATATCTTCATTTTTTCAACATACGTAGCTATTACCCTCGAAAACTAAAACTTTTGTCATAGGAAAAGAGCCTTTAATCACATTCTTTACCATGTGCAATCATAAAATTGTCTAATATCTTCATTTTTTCAACATACGTAGCTATTACCCTCGAAAACTAAAACTTTTGACATAGGAAAAGAGCCTTTAATCACATTCTTTACCATTTGCAATTATAAAATAGTCTAATATCTTCATTTTTTCAAAATACGTAGCTATTACCCTCGAAAACTAAAACTTTTGAAATAGGAAAAGAGCCTTTAATCACATTCTTTACCATGTGCAATCATAAAATAGTCTAATATCTTCATTTTTTCCACAGACATAGCTATTACCTCGAAACTAAAACTTTTGAAATAGGAAAAGAGCCTTTAATCACATTCTTTACCATGTGCAATCATAAAATAGTCTAATATCTTCATTTTTTCAACATACGTAGCTATTACCCTCGAAAACTAAAACTTTTGAAATAGGAAAAGAGCCTTTAATCACATTCTTTACCATATGCAATCATAAAATAGTCTAATATCTTCATTTTTTCAACATACGTAGCTATTACCCTCAAAACTAAAACTTTTGACATAGGAAAAGAGCCTTTAATCACATTCTTTACCATTTGCAATCATAAAATTGTCTAATATCTTCATTTTTTCAACATACGTAGCTATTACCCTCGAAAACTAAAACTTTTGAAATAGGAAAAGAGCCTTTAATCACATTCTTTACCATGTGCAATCATAAAATTGTCTAATATCTTCATTTTTTCCACAGACAAAGCTATTACCCTCGAAAACTAAAACTTTTGAAATAGGAAAAGAGCCTTTAATCACATTCTTTACCATGTTGCAATCATAAAATAGTCTAATATCTTCATTTTTTCAACATACGTAGCTATTACCCTCGAAAACTAAAACTTTTGACATAGGAAAAGAGCCTTTAATCACATTCTTTACAATGGGCAATCATAAAATTGTCTAATATCTTCATTTTTTCACAGACAAAGCTATTACCCTCGAAAACTAAAACTTTTGAAATAGGAAAAGAGCCTTTAATCACATTCTTTACCATTTGCAATCATAAAAAAGTCTAATATCTTCATTTTTTCAACATACGTAGCTATTACCCTCGAAAACTAAAACTTTTGAAATAGGAAAAGAGCCTTTAATCACATTCTTTACCATTTGCAATCATAAAATAGTCTAATATCTTCATTTTTTCAACATACGTAGCTATTACCCTCGAAAACTAAAACTTTTGAAATAGCCAAAGAGCCTTTAATCACATTCTTTACCATGTGCAATCATAAAATTGTCTAATATCTTCATTTTTTCAACATAAGTAGCTATTACCCTCGAAAACTAAAACTTTTGAAATAGGAAAAGAGCCTTTAATCACATTCTTTACCATGTGCAATCATAAAATTGTCTAATATCTTCATTTTTTCAACAAAGCTATTACCCTCGAAAACTAAAACTTTTGACATAGGAAAAGAGCCTTTAATCACATTCTTTACCATTTGCAATCATAAAATAGTCTAATATCTTCATTTTTTCAACATACGTAGCTATTACCCTCGAAAACTAAAACTTTTGAAATAGGAAAAGAGCCTTTAATCACATTCTTTACCATTTGCAATCATAAAATTGTCTAATATCTTCATTTTTTCAACATACGTAGCTATTACCCTCGAAAACTAAAACTTTTGAAATAGGAAAAGAGCCTTTAATCACATTCTTTACCATGTGCAATCATAAAATAGTCTAATATCTTCATTTTTTCAACATACGTAGCTATTACCCTCGAAAACTAAAACTTTTGACATAGGAAAAGAGCCTTTAATCACATTCTTTACCATGTGCAATCATAAAATAGTCTAATATCTTCATTTTTTCCAACATAGCTATTACCCTCGAAAACTAAAACTTTTGAAATAGGAAAAGAGCCTTTAATCACATTCTTTACCATTTGCAATCATAAAATAGTCTAATATCTTCATTTTTTCAACATACGTAGCTATTACCCTCGAAAACTAAAACTTTTGAAATAGGAAAAGAGCCTTTAATCACATTCTTTACCATTTGCAATCATAAAATAGTCTAATATCTTCATTTTTTCAACATACGTAGCTATTACCCTCGAAAACTAAAACTTTTGAAATAGGAAAAGAGCCTTTAATCATTCTTTACCATTTGCAATCATAAAATAGTCTAATATCTTCATTTTTTCACAGACATAGCTATTACCCTCGAAAACTAAAATTTTTGAAATAGGAAAAGAGCCTTTAATTACATTCTTTACCATGTGCAATCATAAAATAGTCTAATATCTTCATTTTTTCAACATACGTAGCTATTACCCTCGAAAACTAAAACTTTTGAAATAGGAAAAGAGCCTTTAATCACATTCTTTACCATTTGCAATCATAAAATAGTCTAATATCTTCATTTTTTCAACATACGTAGCTATTACCCTCGAAAACTAAAACTTTTGAAATAGGAAAAGAGCCTTTAATCACATTCTTTACCATTTGCAATCATAAAATAGTCTAATATCTTCATTTTTTCAACATACGTAGCTATTACCCTCGAAAACTAAAACTTTTGAAATAGGAAAAGAGCCTTTAATCACATTCTTTACCATTTGCAATCATAAAATAGTCTAATATCTTCATTTTTTCAACATACGTAGCTATTACCCTCGAAAACTAAAACTTTTGAAATAGGAAAAGAGCCTTTAATCACATTCTTTACCATGTGCAATCATAAAATAGTCTAATATCTTCATTTTTTCAACATACGTAGCTATTACCCTCGAAAACTAAAACTTTTGAAATAGGAAAAGAGCCTTTAATCACATTCTTTACCATGTGCAATCATAAAATAGTCTAATATCTTCATTTTTTCAACATACGTAGCTATTACCCTCGAAAACTAAAACTTTTGAAATAGGAAAAGAGCCTTTAATCACATTCTTTACCATGTGCAATCATAAAATAGTCTAATATCTTCATTTTTTCAACATACGTAGCTATTACCCTCGAAAACTAAAACTTTTGAAATAGGAAAAGAGCCTTTAATCACATTCTTTACCATGTTGCAATCATAAAATTGTCTAATATCTTCATTTTTTCAACATAAGTAGCTATTACCCTCGAAAACTAAAACTTTTGAAATAGGAAAAGAGCCTTTAATCACATTCTTTACCATTTGCAATCATAAAATAGTCTAATATCTTCATTTTTTCACACAAAGCTATTACCCTCGAAAACTAAAACTTTTGACATAGGAAAAGAGCCTTTAATCACATTCTTTACCATTTGCAATCATAAAATAGTCTAATATCTTCATTTTTTCAACATACGTAGCTTTTACCCTCGAAAACTAAAACTTTTGAAATAGGAAAATAGCCTTTAATCATATTCTTTACCATTTGCAATCATAAAATTGTCTAATATCTTCATTTTTTCAACATACAGCTATTACCCTCGAAAACTAAAACTTTTGAAATAGGAAAAGAGCCCTTAATCACATTCTGTACCATGTGCAATCATAAAATAGTCTAATATCTTCATTTTTTCAACATACGTAGCTATTACCCTCGAAAACTAAAACTTTTGACATAGGAAAAGAGCCTTTAATCACATTCTTTACCATTTGCAATCATAAAATAGTCTAATATCTTCATTTTTTCAACATACGTAGCTATTACCCTCGAAAACTAAAACTTTTGAAATAGGAAAAGAGCCTTTAATCACATTCTTTACCATTTGCAATCATAAAATAGTCTAATATCTTCATTTTTTCAACATACGTAGCTATTACCCTCGAAAACTAAAACTTTTGACATAGGAAAAGAGCCTTTAATCACATTCTTTACCATTTGCAATCATAAAATAGTCTAATATCTTCATTTTTTCCACAGAGAAAACTATTACCCTCGAAAACTAAAACTTTTGAAATAGGAAAAGAGCCTTTAATCACATTCTTTACCATTTGCAATCATAAAATAGTCTAATATCTTCATTTTTTCAACATACGTAGCTATTACCCTCGAAAACTAAAACTTTTGAAATAGGAAAAGAGCCTTTAATCACATTCTTTACCATTTGCAATCATAAAATAGTCTAATATCTTCATTTTTTCAACATACGTAGCTATTACCCTCGAAAACTAAAACTTTTGAAATAGGAAAAGAGCCTTTAATCACATTCTTTACCATTTGCAATCATAAAATAGTCTAATATCTTCATTTTTTCAACATACGTAGCTATTACCCTCGAAAACTAAAACTTTTGAAATAGGAAAAGAGCCTTTAATCACATTCTTTACCATTTGCAATCATAAAATAGTCTAATATCTTCATTTTTTCAACATACGTAGCTATTACCCTCGAAAACTAAAACTTTTGAAATAGGAAAAGAGCCTTTAATCACATTCTTTACCATGTTGCAATCATAAAATAGTCTAATATCTTCATTTTTTCAACATAGTAGCTATTACCCTCGAAAACTAAAACTTTTGAAATAGGAAAAGAGCCTTTAATCACATTCTTTACCATGTGCAATCATAAAATAGTCTAATATCTTCATTTTTTCAGACATAAGCTATTACCCTCGAAAACTAAAACTTTTGAAATAGGAAAAGAGCCTTTAATCACATTCTTTACCATGTGCAATCATAAAATAGTCTAATATCTTCATTTTTTCAACATACGTAGCTATTACCCTCGAAAACTAAAACTTTTGAAATAGGAAAAGAGCCTTTAATCACATTCTTTACCATTTGCAATCATAAAATAGTCTAATATCTTCATTTTTTCAACATACGTAGCTATTACCCTCGAAAACTAAAACTTTTGACATAGGAAAAGAGCCTTTAATCACATTCTTTACCATTTGCAATCATAAAATAGTCTAATATCTTCATTTTTTCAACATACGTAGCTATTACCCTCGAAAACTAAAACTTTTGAAATAGGAAAAGAGCCTTTAATCACATTCTTTACCATTTGCAATCATAAAATAGTCTAATATCTTCATTTTTTCAACATGAGTAGCTATTACCCTCGAAAACTAAAACTTTTGACATAGGAAAAGAGCCTTTAATCACATTCTTTACCATTTGCAATCATAAAATAGCCTAATATCTTCATTTTTTCAACATACGTAGCTATTACCCTCGAAAACTAAAACTTTTGAAATAGGAAAAGAGCCTTTAATCACATTCTTTACCATGTGCAATCATAAAATAGTCTAATATCTTCATTTTTTCAACATACGTAGCTATTACCCTCGAAAACTAAAACTTTTGAAATAGGAAAAGAGCCTTTAATCACATTCTTTACCATGTGCAATCATAAAATAGTCTAATATCTTCATTTTTTCCACAGACATAGCTATTACCCTCGAAAACTAAAACTTTTGAAATAGGAAAAGAGCCTTTAATCACATTCTTTACCATGCAATCATAAAATAGTCTAATATCTTCATTTTTTCAACATACGTAGCTATTACCCTCGAAAACTAAAACTTTTGAAATAGGAAAAGAGCCTTTAATCACATTCTTTACCATTTGCAATCATAAAATAGTCTAATATCTTCATTTTTTCAACATACGTAGCTATTACCCTCAAAACTAAAACTTTTGAAATAGGAAAAGAGCCTTTAATCACATTCTTTACCATTTGCAATCATAAAATAGTCTAATATCTTCATTTTTTCAACATACGTAGCTATTACCCTCGAAAACTAAAACTTTTGACATAGGAAAAGAGCCTTTAATCACATTCTTTACCATTTGCAATCATAAAATAGTCTAATATCTTATTTTTTCAACATACGTAGCTATTACCCTCGAAAACTATAACTTTTGAAATAGGAAAAGAGCCTTTAATCACATTCTTTACCATGTGCAATCATAAAATAGTCTAATATCTTCATTTTTTCAACATACGTAGCTATTACCCTCGAAAACTAAAACTTTTGAAATAGGAAAAGAGCCTTTAATCACATTCTTTACCATGTGCAATCATAAAATAGTCTAATATCTTCATTTTTTCAACATACGTAGCTATTACCCTCGAAAACTAAAACTTTTGAAATAGGAAAAGAGCCTTTAATCACATTCTTTACCATGTGCAATCATAAAATAGTCTAATATCTTCATTTTTTCAACTAACGTAGCTATTACCCTCGAAAACTAAAACTTTTGACATAGGAAAAGAGCCTTTAATCACATTCTTTACCATTTGCAATCATAAAATTGTCCAATATCTTCATTTTTTCAACATACGTAGCTATTACCCTCGAAAACTAAAACTTTTGAAATAGGAAAAGAGCCTTTAATCACATTCTTTACCATGTGCAATCATAAAATTGTCTAATATCTTCATTTTTTCAACATACGTAGCTATTACCCTCGAAAACTAAAACTTTTGAAATAGGAAAAGAGCCTTTAATCACATTCTTTACCATGTGCAATCATAAAATAGTCTAATATCTTCATTTTTTCAACATACGTAGCTATTACCCTCGAAAACTAAAACTTTTGACATAGGAAAAGAGCCTTTAATCACATTCTTTACCATGTGCAATCATAAAATTGTCTAATATCTTCATTTTTTCAACATACGCTATTACCCTCGAAAACTAAAACTTTTGAAATAGGAAAAGAGCCTTTAATCACATTCTTTACCATGTGCAATCATAAAATAGTCTAATATCTTCATTTTTTCAACAAACGTAGCTATTACCCTCGAAAACTAAAACTTTTGACATAGGAAAAGAGCCTTTAATCACATTCTTTACCATTTGCAATCATAAAATAGTCTAATATCTTCATTTTTTCAACATACGTAGCTATTACCCTCGAAAACTAAACTTTTGAAATAGGAAAAGAGCCTTTAATCACATTCTTTACCATTTGCAATCATAAAATTGTCTAATATCTTCATTTTTTCAACATAAGTAGCTATTACCCTCGAAAACTAAAACTTTTGAAATAGGAAAAGAGCCTTTAATCACATTCTTTACCATGTGCAATCATAAAATTGTCTAATATCTTCATTTTTTCCACAGAGCTATTACCCTCGAAAACTAAAACTTTTGAAATAGGAAAAGAGCCTTTAATCACATTCTTTACCATTTGCAATCATAAAATAGTCTAATATCTTCATTTTTTCAACATACGTAGCTATTACCCTCGAAAACTAAAACTTTTGAAATAGGAAAAGAGCCTTTAATCACATTCTTTACCATGTTCAATCATAAAATAGTCTAATATCTTCATTTTTTCAACATACGTAGCTATTACCCTCGAAAACTAAAACTTTTGAAATAGGAAAAGAGCCTTTAATCACATTCTTTACCATTTGCAATCATAAAATAGTCTAATATCTTCATTTTTTCAACATACGTAGCTATTACCCTCAAAACTAAAACTTTTGACATAGGAAAAGAGCCTTTAATCACATTCTTTTACCATTTGCAATCATAAAATAGTCTAATATCTTCATTTTTTCAACATACGTAGCTATTACCCTCGAAAACTAAAACTTTTGAAATAGGAAAAGAGCCTTTAATCACATTCTTTACCATTTGCAATCATAAAATTGTCCAATATCTTCATATTTCAACATACGTAGCTATTACCCTCGAAAACTAAAACTTTTGAAATAGGAAAAGAGCCTTTAATCACATTCTTTACCATGTGCAATCATAAAATAGTCTAATATCTTCATTTTTTCAACATACTTAGCTATTACCCTCGAAAACTAAAACTTTTGAAATAGGAAAGGAGCCTTTAATCACATTCTTTACCATGTGCAATCATAAAATAGTCTAATATCTTCATTTTTTCCACAGACATAGCTATTACCCTCGAAAACTAAAACTTTTGACATAGGAAAAGAGCCTTTAATCACATTCTTTACCATTTGCAATCATAAAATAGTCTAATATCTTCATTTTTTCAACATACGTAGCTCTTACCCCCGAAAACTAAAACTTTTGATATAGGAAAAGAGCCTTTAATCACATTCTTTACCATTTGCAATCATAAAATAGTCTAATATCTTCATTTTTTCAACATACGTAGCTATTACCCTCGAAAACTAAAACTTCTGAAATAGGAAAAGAGCCTTTAATCACATTCTTTACCTATGTTCAATTATAAAATTGTCTAATATCTTCATTTTTTCAACATACGTAGCTATTACCCTCGAAAACTAAAACTTTTGAAATAGGAAAAGAGCCTTTAATCACATTCTTTACTATGTGCAATCATAAAATAGTCTAATATCTTCATTTTTTCAACAAACGTAGCTATTACCCTCAAAAACTAAAACTTTTGACATAGGAAAAGAGCCTTTAATCACATTTTTTACCATTTGCAATCATAAAATAGTCTAATATCTTCATTTTTTTCAACATACGTAGCTATTACCCTCGAACACTAAAACTTTTGACATTGGAAAAGAGCCTTTAATCACATTCTTTACCATTTGCAATCATAAAATAGTTTAATGTGTTCATTTTTTCAACATACGTAGCTCTTACCCCCGAAAACTAAAACTTTTGAAATAGGAAAAGAGCCTTTAATCACATTCTTTACCATTTGCAATCATAAAATAGTCTAATATCTTCATTTTTTCAACATACGTAGCTATTACCCTCGAAAACTAAAACTTTTGTCATAGGAAAAGAGCCTTTAATCACATTCTATACCATGTGCAATCATAAAATTGTCTAATATCTTCATTTTTTCAACAAACGTAGCTATTACCCTCAAAAACTAAAACTTTTGAAATAGGAAAAGAGCCTTTAATCACATTCTTTACAATGTGCAATCATAAAATTGTCTAATATCTTCATTTTTTTCAACATACGTAGCTATTATCCTCGAACACTAAAACTTTTGACATTGGAAAAGAGCCTTTAATCACATTCTTTACCATTTGCAATCATAAAATAGTTTAATGTCTTCATTTTTTCAACATACGTAGCTCTTACCCCCGAAAACTAAAACTTTTGAAATAGGAAAAGAGCCTTTAATCACATTCTTTACCATTTGCAATCATAAAATAGTCTAATATCTTCATTTTTTCAACATACGTAGCTATTACCCTCGAAAACTAAAACTTTTGTCATAGGAAAAGAGCCTTTAATCACATTCTATACCATGTGCAATCATAAAATTGTCTAATATCTTCATTTTTTCAACATACGTAGCTATTACCCTCGGAAACTAAAACTTTTGACATAGGAAAAGAGCCTTTAATCACATTCTTTACCATTTGCAATTATAGAATAGTCTAATATCTATATTTTTTCAAAATACGTAGCTATTACCCTCAAAAACTATAACTTTTGAAATAGGAAAAGAGCCTTTAATCACATTCTTTACCC
>NW_027065178.1:0-22865 GCF_032884065.1 Artemia franciscana
AAAACTAAACTGGTTTATAAATATAAAGTGTTTTAGCGGTTAACTGAAGATAGAATATAAAATAAAAGCACTCTTAAGCACAAGAAGCTCATCTAGTTGGCAATTTCAAAGACTTTCAGTTGTTGGCTGAGTACCACAAAATATTATGAAAGCAGGTTCAATACAACAAACCCATTTTATGGATAAATTCTGTTGGTAAGACTGTTTTAGTTGCTAACTGAATATAAAAATTTTGAAGTGCACGTTTAAGTACAACAGTCTCGACTAGTTGGTAAATTCTCAGTGTTTTAGGTGCTTTTTGAGTATCAAAAATTTCATGAAAGCAATTTTAAGTTCAAAAAACTCAGCTAGTTAATAAATTCCGCGTGTTTTACTTACAGAATGGATTCTGAAAATTCTATAAAACCACTTTCATGTACAATAAAATCAGCACGTTAGTAAATTTTGAGTGTTTTTGTTGCTGACCGAGTAACATAAATATAATGAAAGCTTTTTGAGTACAAAAAAAATCAGTTAATTGAGGAATACTGTCTGTTTTTCATTATTTTGGAATGAGAAATTAATTTTTTTTCTTTGTTAAAGGTGAGCAGGTTATGTTCGTGTTTTAGTTTGCTTGTAATCAGCATTTTGAGAGTCAATTTAAAACGAATGACTTCATTTACTTCTTTCGATTGTTTTAGTTGCTGACTGAATACGAAAAAATTTATAAGATCACTTTCGAATTCAGCAAACTCAACTAGTTGATAAAATCTTCGTGTTTTATTTGGTGATTAAATATAATAAAGCTAGTAAAAGAAAGTTTGAGTTTAGTAAACTCGGATAGTTGCTAAATTCTGTGTGCTTTACATGTTAACAGGTTATCAAAAATTGAATAAAAGCTCTTTTGAGTACTACAAACTCAACTAGTTGGTAAATTCCGAGTGTTTTATATGCTGCCCGAGTGAAAACAAATTAAAAGAAACTTTTGTGAACAGAAAATCTATCTGATTCATAGATTCTGTATATTTTAATTGCAGATTGCCAAAAATTTAACGAAATCACTTTTGAGTACAAAAAAGTCGGCTGGTTGATGGATTCTTAATATTTTAAGTTGCTGGCTGAGTACTGAAAATTTTTGAAAGCAGTTCGGAGCATCAAAATTTGGCTAATATTTAAATAAATTCCGTTAATTTTTTTTGCCGGCAGAGTACAAAAAATTTCATTGAAGTGCTTTTGAATAAAAACAAAATAACTAGCTGATAATTTTTGAAAGCTTTTAGCTGGTGGTTGAGCACCAAAATATTTAATGAAAGCAATTTTTAGTGCAGTAAACTCGAATAGCAGTAAGTTCCAAGTGTTTTAGTTGCCAAATAAGTATAAAAACTTAATCAAACACTTTTTTTACAACAAATTCAGCTAGTTAAAAAATTTTTAGTTTTACTTGCAGGCAGAGTACCAAAATTTAAAAATAGCACATTTGAGTACAAGAAACACGTATAGTTGATAAATTCCAAGTGTTTGAATTGGTGGCTGATTATCAAAGATCTAATAAAGGCAAGTTTGAGCACCAACAACAGAACTGGTTGATAAATTCCTAGTTTCTTAGCTGCTAACTCAATATCAAATACTTAATAAAAGCTCCTCTTAGTACAATAGCCTCATTTAGTTATTAATTTCCAAGTGTTTCAGCTGCTGGTTGAGTATCACAAAACTTAATGAAAGCACGTTTAGTAAAACAAACTCAACTGGATTGTAATTTTTTGTGTTTTGGATGCTGACTGAATGTCAAAATTTAATAGAAGCACGTTTGAATTCAAAAGACTAAGCTAGTAGGTAAATTCTGAGATTTTTAGTTGCTTTTAAGTATAAAAAATGTAATTAAAGCAATTTTAAGTACAACAAAATCAGGTAGTTGATAAATTTTGAGTATTTCTTTTTTACTGAGTGGATAACAAAAATTTTTTATAAGCATTTTCGAGCATAAAAAAATTCAGCTTATTGATGAATTCTGTATGTCATTTTTTTAATGAGAAATGTTAGTGGTAAATTTCTGCTTGTAATTATTTTTTTTCTTTTTCAGAGGTGAATAGAATATTTTTGTGTGTTAGTTTGCTCGTAATCAGTATTGTGAGAGTCAATCTATAATGAATGAAGCAAAAAAAAAATCCTATGAATTTTTTTTACTTCAGGTTTTGCTGTTAGTCCAGGTTAGGTTACATTAAGTTAACTGCTTTTAAGTTTGATTATTTTAGGTTAGGTTAGTTTAGCTGGCCGAGCTCTAGCTGTTAATTAAATTTTAAAGCTTTGATAGAAGCACTTTTGAGTAAAATAAATTAAGCTAGTTGGTATTTTCCAAGTATTTTAGTTGCTGACTGACTATGAAAAGTTTAATAAAAGCACTTTCGAGTTCAACAAAATCAAGTAATTGGTAACAATCCGTGTGTTTTAGTTACTGACTGAATATCATAAATTCGATAAAAGTGCGTTTGAGTACAATAAACTCAAATAGCTGATAAATTCCGAGTGTGTTACTAACTGACTGGCTACAAAAACTTTAATTAAAGCAGATTGAAGTACAACCAACTCAACTAGTCTGTAAACTCCAAGTAGTTTAGTTGCTGACTGACTAGTAAAAATTAAATGAAAGCAATATTGGGTACGAAATGCTGATTGATAAATTTTGTATGTTTTAGTGGCAGGCAGAGTACCAAAAATTTAATGAAAACACTTATGAGCACAAAAGATTAATCTAGCTAATAGATTCCGAATGTTTTTATTTGCTGGCTGAGTACCAAAAATATAATGAATTTTTTTTTTACAGCAAACTCACGTAGTTGGTAAATTCCGAGTATTCTAGTTGTTGACTGATTATCAAAAATTTAATTAAAGTACTTTTGAGCTGAAAAACCTCAGCTAGCTGTTGAATTCTCTGCTTTCTCAAATAGAAAAATCTGACAAAACCACTTTTGTTTACAACAAACTCAGCTATTTGATAAATTCTGCGGGGTTTCTTGCAAGCAGAGTAGCCAAAATGTGATGAAAGTGCCTTTGAGGACCAAAATACTTTGCTAGTTGATACATTCCGAATATTTTATTTACTAACTGAACATCTAATATCTAATAAAAGCACTTTTATGTATAAGAAAACTCAACTATTTGGTAATTTCTGAGTGTTTTAGCTGATGACTGAACATAAAAATTTAAAAACAGCACGTCTTGAGCACAAAAAATTCAGCTAGTTGATAGATTCCAAAGATTTTAAGCATCTGGCTGAGTACGAAAATTTTTGAAAACACTTCTGAGTAGCAGCATTTGGCTAATTTAAGAATAAATTTCGTTTATTTTCGTTGCAGGCAGAGTACCAAAAAATTCATAAAAGTACTTTTGAGTAAAAAAGCTAGCTGATAAATTTTGAAAGTTTTTAGTTGCTAGCTGAGTACTGAAAAATTTAATGGGAGTATTTTTTAGTACGGTAAACTCAAATAGCAGTAAGTTCAAAGTGTTTTGGCTGCTGAATGAGTATAAAATTTAATAAAACACTTTTTTCACAACAAATTCAGCTAGTTGACGAATTCTCAGTTTTACTTGCAGGCAGAGTACCAAAATTTAATAATAGCACTTTTGAGTACAAAAAAATCCTATAGTTGCTAACTGAATATTAAATTTTTAATAAAAGCACCTTCGAGTACAATAAACTCAACTAGTTGTTAATTTCCAATGGTATCAGTTGCTGGTTGATCACCAAAAAACTTAATGAATGAATGTTCAGTAAAATAAACCTAACAGGTTTGTAAATTCTGTGTGTTTTAGTTGCTAACTGAATATCACAATTTAATAGAAGCACGTTTGAGCACAAAATACTCAGATAGTTGGTAAATTCTGAGGTTTTTAGTTGCTGATTAGGTATAAAAAATTGACAAAAACAATTTTAAGTAGAACAAAATCAGGTAATTGATAAATACAGAATATTTTTTTTTACTGAATGGATATCAAAAATTTTACAAAAACATTTTTAGTAAAAAAAATATCAGCTACTTTCTTCTTTGTTAAATAGTTTTTTTTCTTTGTCAGATGTGAATAGATTATTTTTGTGTGTTAGTTTACTGGTAATCAGTTTTTTGAGTCAATTTAAAATGAATGAAGCGAAAAAATAGTAAAAAATATTGTGAAGTCTAATTACTTCAGATTTTGCTGCGAGTTCAGGTTAGGTTACATTAGGTTAACTGCTTTTAAGTTTGGTTCTTTTAGGTTAGGTTAGTTTAGCTGGCCGAGCTTTAGCTGTTAATTGAATTTTAAACCATTAATAGAAGTACTTTTGAGTAAAAAAAATTAAACTGGTTGGTATTTTTTGAGTGTTTTAGCTGGTGACAGAATATGAAAAAAAATTAATAAAAGCACTTTTGAGTTCAAAAAACTCAACTAATTGGTAAAATCCGCGTGTTTTAGCTACTGACTGAATTTTATAAATTTGGTAAAAGCACGTTTGAATACAACAAACTCAGATAGCTGATAGATTCTGAGTGTGGGACTTACCGACTGGCTATCAAATTTTAATTAAAGCACTTTTAAGAACAAAAAACCTCAGTTAGTTAGGTTTTAGTTGCTCACTGACTAGTGAAAATTAAATAAAAGAAATATTGGGAACAAAATATTTAGCAGAGTGATAAATTTCATATTTTCTAGTGGCAGGCAGAGTATTAAAAAACTTAATGAAAGGACTTTTGAGTACAAAAATTCTACGAGTTGATCGATTCCGAATGTTTTTAGTTGCTGGCTAAGTGCCAGAAATGTAATGAAAGTTTTTTTTTAGAACAAACTCAACTAGTTGGTAAATTCCAAGTATTTTAGTTGTTGACTGATTATCAAAAATTTATTAAAAGCACTTTTGAGCGCAAAAAGCTCAGCTAGCTGTTGAATTCTTTGCGTTGTAGCTGTTGATTGAATAGAAAAAATAAAAAAAACTACTTTGGTTTACAATAAACTCAACAATTTGGTAAATTCTGTGGGTTTTCTTGAAAGCAGAGTACCCAGAATTTGGTAAGAGCGCTTTTGAGGACAAAAACTGAGCTAGTTGACACAGTCCGAATATTTTAGGGGCTAAATGACTATTTAATATCCAATAAAAGCACTTTAGAGTAAAAAAAAACTCAACAAGTTCTTTTCGGAGTGTTTTAGTTTCTGGCTGAAAATAGAAATTTAATATTACCACGTTTTGAGTGCAACAAATTCAGCTGCTTGATAAATTACAAGTGTTATAATTACTGACTGACAACCAAAAACTCAATTTCAAGAAATTCTAAGTACAACCAACCCAGCTAGTTGATAAATTCCAAATGTTTTACTTACCAAGTGGCCATCAAAAATTTAATAAAAAGCACTTTTGAGTGCAACAAATTCAGCTAGTTGATAAATTTAAATTGTTTCAGTTGCTTAGGCTACTTGGAAAAAAATATAATGAAAGCACTTTTGAGTACAAAAATCTCCTGAAACTACTTTTGAGTGAAAGAAACTCAATTAGTTAATAAAAGCTGAACATTTGTAGTTGCTGGCTGAGTACCAGAAATATAATGAAAGCATTTTTAGTACAGAAGACTCAACTACTTGGTAAATTATGAGTGCTCTAGTTGCTGACTGAACATAAAAAATTTAACAAAAGTGTTTTAGCAGAACAAACTCAGCTAGTTGATAAATTTCTTATGTTTAACGGCAGGGAAGGGTAAGAAAAATTTAATCAAAGTACTTATGAGTAACAAAAAATACTTAATGAGTTGATATATTCGAGGTGTTGTAGTTAATGATTGAGTCCAAAAAATTTAACGAAAGTTCTTTTGAGTTCAACCAACCGAACTGGTTAGTAAATTTTGAGTGTTTTAGCTGCTAACCGAATATTAAAAATTTAATAACTGCATATTTGGGTAAACAGGCTCAGCTAGGTGGTAAATTCCAAGAGGGATTAGTCGGTGATGGAGCACCAAAAAATTAAATGAAAGATCTCTTGAGCATAGGAAACTCAACTAGTTGTTAAATTCCGAGTGTTTTAATTTCTGACTAAATATCAAAAAATAAACAAAAGAACTTTTGAGCAGACCTGCTTCAGCTAGCTGATGAATTCAGTGTGTTTTAGTTGCCGACTAAGCATATAAAATTTAATAAAACCTCTTTTGCTTACAACGAGTCTGCTGGTTAATAAGTTCCGTGTGTTTTATTTGTAGCCAAAGTACCAAATATTAAATTTTAGAACTTTTGAGTGCAATAAGGAGCAACCTGACTGAATAGTTACCGAAACTATAAAAAGATGGAATTTTAATACTAATAGTTACACCAAAACATCGACACCTCGCTCTTTACGGTACAGTTTTACTCTTTCTCACAACTCTATTATTTAAAACAATAAAACACCTTATCGTAAAGAGTGAGGCATCGAGCAGGGGACAACACCTGTAATATACAAAATAATTTCTGTTTGTTTGAAGCTTTATTGTCGCTCCGTACTTGCAGCTAAAAAAACTTTTATTTTTTTATTCGATTTCTGAATATTTTTGAATAAAGGTATGTTTTGATTTTGGCTCACGGCACATTAGTAATAAAAACAAAATTTGTAAATTATTTTTTTTTCGGGTAAATGGCTTTTTCATATTTTTCATCGAACAATTTTGGTAAGACACGGGTTGGGGTGGATAGTTTTATTCGATAAGAAATCGAATAAAAAAAATTTTATTCGATTTCTGAACATTTTTGAATAAAGGTATGTTTTGATTTTGGCTCACCGCACATTAGTTATAAAAACAAAATTTGTAAATTAGATTTTATTTTTCAGGTAAATGGCTTTCTCATAGTTTTGATCGAATAATTTTGGTAAGACAAGGGTTGGGGTGGAGGCCTAGCTGCCCTTCAATTTTTGGCTACTTAAAAAGGCAACTAGAAATTTTTACGAACGTTTTTGTTAGTACTAAATATAAGTAATTTAGATAACGAACTTCAATGTTTGTATATTTTATTACGTATATGAGGGGGTTACCCCCTCTTCAATATCTCACTCTTTGCCCTAAAGCTTGAATTTTGTCCCGATTTTTTAAGAATGACCCCTGAATCACAAACGCCGTAAAATAAGTAGATGAAATTACTGAACATACTTTTGGGTAAAGAGCGAGGAATCGTGGAGGAGATGAACCCCTTACTTACGCAATGATATCTGTTCTTTTTAGGTTTTAATGCTGCTCTTTACTTCCAACTGAAATTTTAATATATTTATTTTCTCGTTTTTGAATAATGCTAGAAAATCCTGCATCCCCCTCATGGGAATACTATTCCATCATGATCAATTGTTTTATGGAGAAATCCTCCCTCGTAACCCCCCTCTCCCGACCCTTCTCCCCCCTTTGAGTCGAACAATTCCCCCTTAAAACGATTTACACTTCCCAATAACCCTTAATATATGTAAACAATGGTAAAAGTTTGTAACTTGAACCCTCTCCCCCGGGGACTGTAGGAAACTATTTCGCCCCGAAAGACACGACTATCGGCTATGTCAAATAAAATGGATTCTCAGAATTTTGATCCAGTGACTTTGGGAAAAGGAGCGTGGGAGGGGGCTTAAGTGCTCTCAAATTTTTTGGTCATTTAAAAAGTGCAATAGAACTTTAAATCTTCATTATAATGAGCCTTCTTGCGACACTTTAGGACCACAAAAAAAACAAGACAAAACAAATAGACACGCATCCGAGATCTGTCTTCCGGCAAAAATACAAAATTTCACATTGTTATAGATAGGAGTTTGAAACTTTTAGAATAGGGTTATCTGATATTCTAAATTTTATGGTGTGAGTTTTGCTAGGATTCGATGACTTTAAGAAGGTCTTCCCCCAATTGTCTAAAATAAAGCAAATTTCTCAGGCTCTCAACTTTTGACAGGTACGCCTAAACTTGATGAAACTTATATTTTTAAAATCAGCATAGAAATTTAATTATCTTAGGTGTAACTATTGGCATTAAAATTTTGTTTTTTAGAGTTTCTGTTACTATTGAGCCTTGTCACTACTTACTACAATTCGTTATCATGAACTGTTCGAAAAACTCAAATGGTTAGTAAATTCCGACAGTTTTGTTGATAACTAAATATCAAATATTTCATAAGAGTATTTTTGAAGAAAATATACTCTACAAGCCGGTAATTTTCAATTGTTTCTGTTGCAGACTGATTACAACAGAATTTGATGAAAAAACATTTGAGTACAACAAACTCCACTGGCTAGTAAGTTTTGAGGGCTTTAGTTGCTTTCTGAATATCAAAAATTTAGTGAAAACACTTTTGAATAAAACAAACTCAGCTGGTCTGAACAGTTTGAGTGTTTTAGTTGCTGACAGAATAAAGAAAATTAATCAAAGTAGTTTTCACAACAAAAAGTTCAGCCATTTGATTTTGTTGCTTGCTGATTACGAAAAAATTTACTGAAAGAAACTTTGAGTAAAACCAACTCAACTTGTTGGTTGATTTTGATTGTTTTTTTTGTTGAAGACATAATATAAAAAATTTGATAAAAGCTCTTTTGAGCACAAAAAACTCAGCTAGATGACGAAGTCATTGTGTTTTAGTTGCTGACAAAGCACAGAAAATTTAATAAAAACACTTTTGTATACAAAAAAATCTGCTAGTTAATAAAGTCCATGTGTTTTACTTGCAGGTAGGGTACCAAAAATTTAATGATATCAAGCTTGAGTACAAAAACTCAACTGGCTGGTAAATTCCGACTATTTTTGTTGCCAGCTGATTATCAAATATTTAATTGAATCACTTTAGAGTATTCTACTAGTTGGTAGTTTCCAAGAGTTCCAGTTGCTGGAAGAGTATCAAGCAATTTAATGTAATCACATTGTCTTAAAACAAACCCAACAGGTTTGTGAATTCTGAGCGTTTTAGTTGCAAAACCAAATATCAAAATTTGATATAGCACGTTTTGGTGCAACAAACTCAGCTAATAGGTAAATTCCGAGAGCTTTAGTTGCTGACTGAGCACTAATAATTTGAAAAAAGTAATTTTGAGTACAACAAACTCAGCTAGCTGATAAAATCCACCTATTTTACTCGGAGGGGATATAAGAAAAAAATATAAAAGCATTTTTTGTGGAAAAAAATTTAGCTACTTTGCTTAGTTTCTGATTGAGTAAAACAAAAATTGGTGAAAGTAGTTTTGAGTGCAAAATAATCAGCTAATTGATAAATTCCGTAATTTGTTTGTTCGTTTTTGGAATGAGAAATGAAATTGGCTTGGCAAATTTATGCTGGTCATTATTTTTTCTTTGCTAGATGTGAACAAATTGCTTTTTAGTGTTATTTTGCTTGTAATCAGCATTATGAGAGTCAATTTAAAATGAATAAAGCAAAGAAAAACTTCTAAGAACTCACTTCTTTCAATTTTCCGGTTAGCTTAGGCTGGGTTAAATTCACTTAACTGCTTATACGTGATGTTCGCTTAGGTTTAGTTAGCATGCCGGACCAAGCTTTATTTGCCAACTGAATATAAAATATTTAATAAAAGCACTTTTCAGTACAACAAAAGTCAAAGAGCTTGAAATTTTGGATAGTTTTAGTTACTGACTGAATATAAAAAAATAATAAAAGCAATTTTGAGTTAAAAAAACTCAATTAGTTGATAAAATCTGAGTGTTTATCTGCAGACTCAATATTTTAAATTTAATAAAAGTACGTTTGTTTACAAGAAATTTAGGTAGCTGATAAATTCTGAGTACTTTAATTACTGACTGAACACATTTCAAATTGATTGAATGGCAAAATTTATTTTCTATTAAAATATATAGTTTGGTAAACTTTATTGTACAGTCAACTTAATATTGTTAATTAATTTATTAAATTTTAATTTTGAAATAGTTTTCATAGTCTCTGTTTACATTTATAATTTCTATAGAATTTATAATACAATTAAAACAGTTCTATGACAAATATAATGAATTTGTGTTTTCCAATTTATTTTGTTGGCCTATATTGTACAATATAAATTATAGGATAGAAAATTTTATTATAGAATAATATTTTCTGCATGTTGCATATATACGTACATGCGATCTTGTAGCGATCTAGGATTCATGAAGGCAAGACCTAGCTTGTAACTGTGAGAGTTTTATAACTACATCTGGGTTTTTCACAATTTTTGTGCTGTTTGTTACGGGCCCCCTTAAATTTTTACATGAAAAAAGGGGTCATGCCTTTAAGTCCCTTTGAAATTTCATTTTGCTAATTTGATTTACCGAGGTGAGTTTTTACTGTATAATTAATGATGTCGGTAACAAAAAAGTATTTCGAAAAGCGTATGGATGACATAAAGCAAATGATCGAAAATCTTCGTAAAGGGAATTCTGCTCTGAAACAAGAGAATTCTGACTTGAGTAATGTGATTATAGCAGTTAAAGATCAGTGTTTGAGTACGAAATTGTACGTAAAACGCGAAAATCTGCTGATCCACGGAATTCCTAATAAGAATAGTGAAAATATTGAAGAGACAGTCCACTAGTTTTCATCAGTAATGCCAGTACAAAACTCGAAGGATATAAAATTCACGGCAATGTGCAGAATTAGAAACAAGACCAAGTGCCCCTCCTGCTTGAACTCTCACCAGGTTTCGGACCCTATTTTTGTTTCTTCTGAATCTTAGGCATAAAGATAGTATTATGTCTTGTCTTGGTAGCCTAGAAGGTACAGGAAAGAGCATCAGTAATGAACTACCCTCTGAACTTGCAAACTGTCGGAAAGAACTTCTGAGTATGGCATACAAGCTTCGAAATTCCAAAGTAACTGCTGAGAAAGTATCTCAAACTATAGTAATGCAACAGGGTACTAAACTATGGCTAGAAACAAAAAAAACTTCTAGCTCAAAACTAGGTTAAGTTCAGTGATGCATGCCATGACCCCCTCTCCTTGGTTTTATCCGCAGTTATTAGTGATGGTGCTTCTAAAGTATGATAGGAACTATTGAGTATTTTCACCTCAGTAAAGTGAGAAGATGAAATTTGGCTGCTCTGTTTTTGCAACGTCTGTATCTGTGTGTGTTTTTTTTTCAGTTATTGTCTTATTTTTCCTTCTATCTATTTACTATATTATTTACTCCTTTCTTTTGCAATGTGCGTATCTATGTTTATTTTTTATATTTCCATTTCTCTCTTTCGATGATATTTACTCTTTTCTTTACTTTTTTACTTGTAATTATTTTTCCGTGTTAGAGCAAAAATTCAAGTTCGTGCCTTCGCCTTATAAATTTGCTTTTATTAGGATGTCTGCGTCACCCGTGTTCACTCGACTATAGTGTGGGTTCTATTCATCACAAATATTGGTAATTAGTAAAGTATGACATTGAGTTTTCATCGAAGACTGACGCTAATCCCACGGAAAGGAAATTAGATGAATAAGAAAGTCATAGAGCAAATCTTAATGAAATTTTGAATAACCCGATAAGAAGAACACCGAAGATGAATTTTGATGAAAATTTAGTTAATATTATTGATAGTCAATTTGTGGAGGAGTTTAGGCTATGGTTAGCTGGAGCTCGGCGGGAGGATGTCATCTGGGTTTTGCACTTGAATGCTCAAGGGCTGAACTCTTCCCTGGACGATATACAGCTTATATGTAAGAGTTCTCGCCTTTAAATGAAAAGAACCAACTACTTATGGATATACTTGAATATAATTAAATATTTCTAAATAGAAATATATTTAAAAGGGGGGCTACAATTTTTATGTATTGAGTAATCTGGTAGTTGTAAGAAGAGATGATCTATCTTTACATGTTGAACTTGTATTTGAATCTCTATTCACAGAATTGTATACTAGCTCCAAAGAAATATAATAACTGGTGAAATATAGAGATCTCCAAGCGGATCAACGAAACAATTTATGGAAATATTAGAGAATGTTCTTGGAAAGTCTTGTCTGAAAAGACTGAAATAATTTTAATGGGTGATTTTAACGTTGACATGATGGATAATTCATTGAGTCAGGCTTGCGATATACTGGCACTAGTAATCTTGTTTGGGTTAACTCCCTGTATAAATATTCCTACACGAATTTCAAATCTTTCTGCAACCTTAATTGACAATGTATTCTCATCCATACATTCAATAAAAAATGAAATGCTACTATAAGATACATCGGATCATTTCCCACCAGGAGTTTTACCTCCACTCCCCTGGCTTGCCCGCCAAATAGCCCCTAATAATAAACCAAGATTCCGATATACACCATCAAGAATTTTTTTCATCGTTACCAGTTTGTTTTTTGGGAAAAGCACTCAAAAGAACATGTATATGCTTCTTCATTTTGTATGACAGTTCTTAGACTTTTGCCTTATCCCTGTGGCCATATTCCTTGATGTGAAGAAAGCTTTTGAGAGAATTACACACGAGATACAAATTGATAAGGTATCGCATCAAGGTGTTCGTGGAGAAGCTTTGCCCTGTTTTCTTCATTCCTAACTGGTCGATCCATTGCAGTTAAAGCTTCTGATAGACATGTTCCAGTTGAATATGGAGTGCCAAAAGGCTCAGTTCTTGGGCAGTCCCCTATTTCTCATGTATGTCAACGACCTCTATTGACTATTTAACAGCCAAAGATCTGATATATGTTCTCATTTGTGCCAGAAAGGGGATGCAGTGGCTGGAAGTTAGGGTACGCCTGGTCAACATGAAGAACTCCTTGTATTAGCCGATGGCAGCACCTGATGAATCAGCACTTATCCTGAAGCTAGAATTGATGACAGAAAACATATATTATTGGTTATATGAAAATTTATTAGCTTTGAAAGAAAAAAAATTGTTCTTCTTATATTCTCCCAAATAGGCAAAAGCTGCCCTAAGGTGCAAGAGCTGCAAACTTCTAAGAGATCCATATTTCGTCTAGCTGATCGGTTTGTTCGATTCCTTAGGGTAGATCTGGATGAAAATTTATCCTTCAAGTGCACATTGAGTCAATGAGATAAAAGGTTTCTCGAGGTATTGGAATTATTCACAAGCTGAAGCGAGTATTTCCATTTTCTATCCTTCGTCTATTATACTTCCCTCTTATCTACCCGTATTTAAGTTACTGCTCGTCAGTGTGGATTTCTACATTTCCATCTGTGCTTACACCTTTATATAATTTCCAACTGAAATGAGCAAAAGTCCCTTCAGTCTACCATCCATAGCTCTGTTGAACTTCTGAAGATTAAAGATATTCATACATTACACTCTCTCTCATTGCATTTCAATATTTTCATGGAAACCTTCCATCAAGTTTTTCCAGGCTTCTTGAGATTGTTAGAAATGTCAGTCCTTATGAAACAAGAGCCAGAATGATGTGCTAGTGATATCCATCCCTGCAGTGTGATAGACTTTGGTCTGATATTTACTCTCGAACATACCTGGAATTCTATTCCTGTTGGAGTTCGACGGTCCTGTACCATAGGCTCGTTCAAGAAACAGTTGAAAAATTTTTAATTTAAAGAAAAAATAAATTAAATTATAATAATAATCAGTTATTTACAGTGTTTATTTATTTAGATTTAATTTATTTAATTAATTGTTGAAACTGAATTTAATTATTTAGATGTGGGTGGTGTGAGTGTTGGAACCTCGATGCATATTTTTTTATTCTTATTTTTAAGTAGATGGTGCAGAGACCGGTTATACTCGGGTGAGGGTTGATTAGTAAACTCTATAAATATTTTAAGTTTGAATGTATATAATAGTTATTCAAATTTTGTTTTGTTAATTTTTTTCCCCCGAATAACAGGCTATTGAGCCCTTCGGGATATTTTGATTATAAATGGATGGTTATTGATAATTAAAGGAGCTTGATATATATATATATATATATATATATATATATATATATATATATATATATATATATATATATATATATATATATATATATCTATATATTTATATATATATATATATATATATATATATATATATATATATATATATATATATATTTATATTTATATATATATATATATATATATATATATATATATATAATATATATATATATATATATATATATATATATATATATATATATATATATATATATATACATTTATATATATATATATATATATCAGCTTTATGTCGTCATGAAGTTGTTTGTCGACTGACGTCATGTATGTTATGACGAGGCTTTGTATATGACGTCATTATAAGTATATAAGAAGGCCTTTCAAAGAGTGATTTTTAATTTTAAAACGACAGAAGAACCTACAATGGCAACAGCCGAGGAAGCTTCTCAAATATTCTATGCCAATAGGCTTGCAGCTAATAGAGAAAGTAAGAATGCCCTGGAATCGCAACAACAGTGTGAAAACAGGCTTGCGTCTCAAAGGGAAATCACCAAAAGAAACCATGCCGAGAAATTACAACAACAGCGTGAAAACAGGCTTGCGTCTCAAAGATAAATCACCAAAAGAAAGCGTGCCGAGGAATCACAAGAGCAACCTAAAAATTTTCGCCGGGCATTCAGGTACAACCCTGTCAATGATTATAGCTTGAGTAGATGTGTTCAAATCGGGACAGTTTAAAGTCTTAAAGGCTAAAGTTTGTCCCTATTGTAAGGGCTTGAAATTTAATGATGAAACAATGGGAATGTGTTGCGCCTCAGGAAAAGTTAAACCTCCTCAACTGGCTGCACCACCAGAGCAACGAAAGACTTTGCTTACTGGAACTACGTCAGAATCTAAGCGTTTTTTTTATCAAAGATCAGAAAATATAACTCATGTTTCCAAATGACGTCGTTTTAAAAGGGCAAATTTATCATAGAGCAGGGTCCCTTCTACCATTCTCAGGCAAGAATCATAAATGTTTGAAACTGTATTTCATCAGTGATAGAAATTCTGAATTGAATGCACGTTGTGAAATTTCTCCAGACGTTGAAGGCACTATCGTTTCCCAATCGCAACATCTTTTCCACGAAATAATAATTTAGTGCGTCTGTTCAAAACAGACATCGATTTGATGCCTACTGATACGCATAGAATTGTTATTTCCGCTGACAAAACACGTCCTGGCCAACATGTGCGTAGATACAATGCTCCAACTTGACAACTATTGACAACTACTTGACAACTACTTGACTCTAACTATTGACAAAGTGGCAATCGTTATGGTCCGGGATCAGTTTTTACCTCGAGATATTATTTTTCATAAGCGAAGCGCTCAGTTGGTAGGAATTGCTGATACTCATCGATGCTACAATGCCCTACAATATCCTATCATGTTTTTGAATGGAGCCGACGGCTATCACTTTAATAATAAATTGTAAGATCCATCCACTAACAAACAAACGGATAAGAAATACCGCTCAATGCATTATTATTCCTATAAGCTAATGATTCGGCAGGATGAAGACAATTATATTTTAAAATGTCGTCAAGTGTTTCACCAGTACTTCAACTTTCAACTTTTTTCTTTATTCAACTCAAAAAAAAAATACAAAAAAAATATTATGCCCCAGCAGAGAGCAGAGCTTGTAAGGCTGGGACAGTCCAAAAACATAAGAAAAAAACATCAACATCTCATCGTAATAATGATTTCAAAATATAATACGGTAGAAGACACACAAAATAGAAAAAAACTAATAAAAGATAAGAAAATATATAAATATCGGGCATTTTTTCCACAGATATAGCTATTACCCTCGAAAATCAAAACTTTTGAAATAGGAAAAGAGCCTTTAATCACATTTTTTACCATTTGCAATAATAAAATAGTCTAATATCTTCATTTTTTCCGCAGACGTAGCTATTACCCTCAAAAACTAAAAAGTTTTCGGGGGTAATAGCTATTTCTGTGGAAAAAATGAAGATATTAGACTATTTTATGATTGCAAATGGTAAAGAATGTGATTTAAGGCTCTTTTCCTATTTCAATTACATTCTTTACCCTTTGCAATCATAAAATAGTCTAATTTCTTCATATTTTCCACAGATATAGCTATTACCCTCGAAAACTAAAACTTTTGAAATAGAAAAGAGCCTTTAATCACATTCTTTACCATTTGCAATCATAAAATAGTCCTATTTCAAAAGTTTTATTTTTTCGGGGTAATACCTACGTCCGTGGAAAAAATGAAGATATTAGACTTTTTTATGATTGCACATGGTAAAGAATGTGATTAAAGGCTCTTTTCCTATTTCAAAAGTTTTTAGTTTTTGCAGGAGGGGCGTGGGAGGCCATCCCAGACACAGGGACACAAAAACAAACACACAAATAAGAAGATCAAATAATTTAAATTTCCATCATCAATGGTGAATAATCAAAATTTTAGCAAACAATCTTTAATATTTGCTTTTTTAAATTTAGCTGAGATTTTTGCTGAGATTTTTGGGGTGGATCAAACAGAATTTTATCATTCAGCTTATAATTGTTAGCAATGAAGGGTATTTGATATCTAATCGAAAACCTTGACCTTTCAGAGCTTACAAAAGGAATTCGATACATCCTAGACCTCCGACAATCCGAACAAGGAAGTAAAATTAACAGAGATTTGTCATAGAAATAATTTTTAGAATTTTGGATTGGAAAATGCCATATGGAAGTTTTAATATTCGTAATCATTTAAATCCAACAAATTAAGAAGAGGAATAATGTTTTAGTTTCCAAAACATTTTCAAGTTTTGAAAGTCGATGTAAGAAATTTACAAGTATTCTTATTGCCCTATTTTGTAGTACTTGTAAGGGGTTATATGCTTCCAAAATGTATTAAGATATACAACTGAGCAATATTTCAAATAAGAAGTAATTAGAGAGTGGTAAATTATTTTTAAAATGGTAAAAGGAAAAATATTCTTCACACAGTGCATCGACCCAATATTTTGAGCAAGTTTTAATCTTAATTACTCAATATGATTATATAATGACAAAAGGGAATCAAGAAAAACTCCTAAATAACGATATGATTGGACCCTACAAATTTTTTGATCGCCAACCTGTAGCTCTTCACAAGAAATCTGTCGAGTGGAACGTTTTGAACGACCAAAAACAATAAAATTAGTTTTCTTAAAATTCGGTACTAGTTTATTAGAAACAAACCATCAATTAACTGAGGTAACAGTTATAGTAAGATTTTCCATCAATGTCAATGAATCCCTAGCTTTAACTGTCATAGCTGTATCATCTCCAAATAGAACTGCATGGCTAATATCTCATGCAAACCTTGGGGAAGATCATTAATATACTTGACTTACTTTGACTTAAGTCTCCTGCCGGGCACTGCTCGGCGTAAAGAGTGACGTCTACCTCCTCCACCCACTTCGGTCCATGGCGAGTATTTGCAATATACTAGATCAAAGATTTGCAATATACTAGATTCCTATAGATCAAAAATAAAAGTGGACCTAATACTGAGCCTTTGGGGACACCAATATCAATAAGACTTTTAAATTAGACATTTTTCCACCGACATTTACTGTGATTTTGCGTCCGCATAGGTATGATTTAATAATTTGCAATCCTTTCCCTCTTAAGCCAGAATTTATCATTTTGTCAAGAAGAATTTCATGATTTAAAGTGTCAAATGCTTGATTATATCATAGAAAACAGTAGCCACAAGGAAATCATCATCTAAACAATCATTTATTTCTAATAAATGAGCTGCAACTGCTTGTTCTGTCGAACGGTTTGCCCTAGATCCAAATTGATGTTTGGTAAAGAAATTTATTTTATCTAAATAGCTAGAAATCCTTTCTTTAAAAATGTTTTGAAACACGTTTAGATAATGGCGATAAAGTTGCAATTGGACGAGAATTACTTATATCAGATTTATCGCCTTGTTTATACAACGGAATTACTCGGGCAATTTTCCATCTACTAGGAAATATACGTGAATTTATACTCAAATTGAAAATATGGATAAGTGGTTCAAAAAATAACTCCAGCAATACTCTTTAACAAATTTGTTGATAGTTCATCATATCCCACTGAATTACCATTTTTTATATTTTTGATAATCTTATGAAATTCAGCAAAACTAACAGGGACCAGAAATACGCTCGCACATTCATTGCGGGGTAAATATTCTTTATGCGACCTGTAAGGGGACAAATTTATTCCTGGTGAAATAATCGCTTGACCAACACCAGCAAAATAATCACATAGTAATAAAATAATCACAAAATCAAAAATAATAAAATAATCACAAAATACCCCCTCACCCTCTATAAAAAGTCATTTCTCCAATCCCTTATTTTGAATATTAAGAAGTAACCTTACCTGTATTACTGAGCCTTTCCTTCCCAGATGGGTTGCATCCCTGCTGAACCTAATATCTATAGGGCTATTTAAATGTTTTGCAAATGATAATTAAAAGTATCACTGAAGATGATAGTATCACAGATCTAAGAACGACAGAGCTTCAAATATCTGAGAACACGATCCATTTGATTTTTGAATGATTCAGTTGCTCTTTGAATCATGAAAGGCATTAAAAGAGGTTAGTATAGACCATTTGAAGTCAAAAATGATGTCTTGTATATGCTATTGAGATGCACTTTATTTTTCAGTATACTCAAATTGAGTCCAGCTTACTGTTGAAAAACGTCTATCTCTCAAAGAGAACTGATCCTTGCAGGGTTGTGGATGACAAATTTGCCGTGAATTTCATTGAGTTCATGAAATTCGGTAAGAAACTGCACTGTCGGTGAATCAATATCGATCTACCGTGGCATTGTCATGCCTGCCTCTAGCATCTTGGTCATTTCAATTTCTAGCAGTTACTGATTTACTGCAAATATTTGTTAGGGTTTCTTTCGTACCGACCATCATGTGGATTTCTTCACCTCACCATTGTTCAACTAAACTGCAATTTCAAACTCTTACCTCAGTTTTTTAAGCTTTACAGAGTTGAGATATGACATATACAAGCTGCAATTTTAAGGTATATTGATGAATTTTAGTCAAAGCGCTTGAAGATACTGAAATTTTCGTCTTGGTGTGACTTCTTGAGTAACTTGAACCTGCTTTAGCTCACCAAGCAGTCTTAGCCTTTGATCCAATAAACCAAGCATATATTTCAATGGTTCTGAAACCTGTTTCGAACCCCTTATTTACCTCCAGAGACAAATTTTGGCTTTGATCCTAAGAAAGACAGTTGCAAGTTTCCTCGCATCTAGTCAAATATTCGATGGTTTGACTGCTTGTCAGAGCTTCTTGTGATGATGAATATCAGACCAAGCAAAACAATAACGCAAGCTCTTAAGAGAAGCTTAAGCAGAAGGTAGAGGTTATCTCTATGCCAAGCAACAGGACACCTAAGTCAAATAAGTAATTTATCCTTTTTGAATGACCCTGCATTTACCCGAAAAGAAATTTTTAGCTTTGATCGTACAAAAAAACAATTGCAAATGACCTCGCATTTGGCCAAATATTCAATGTTCGGACAGCTTGTCAGAGCTTCTTGTGATGATGATTATCAGACCAAGCAAAACACAAACAGGTGCTCTTAAAAGAAGTGTAAGCAGAAGGCAGGCGTTAGCTTTAAACCAAGCAACAGGTCATCTAGGTCAAATAAGTAATTTAAATTTCTTTTTGGTCTTGTAAATAAGAAAATACTGAAAAAAAAAGTTTATTGCATAGAAAAATTATTGTAAAGTAATAATTTTTGCATAATAAAATTTATTGGATTGTAAAATATTTTGTGTAATAAAATTTATTGTAGAGAAGGATTCATGGTATAGTGAAATTAATTGTACACTAAATTTTATTTTATGGTAAAATTTTTTGTGTATATGAATATATAAAATTTTAAAACAAATATGAATATATTTTATATATATTTATAATATTATACGTGGAGTATTTATATGTTGCATATTATTAAAATTTATGGTATAGAAAAATTGATGGAATAGAATGATTTATGGCACAGTAAAATTTATTGTAAAGTGAAATTTTCTATAATAAACTTTTTTGTACATGTATATATATTGTACTCGGGCAACCTGTATGAGTGAGCCTCTTCTTTCAGGATTGGCTGCATCCCCGCTGAACCTAAAATCTACTGCGCTATTTAAATAATTTGTAAATGATAATCAAAAGTATCACTGAAGAAGATAATATCATAAATCCAACAACGACAGAGCTTAAAATGTCTGAGAACACGATCCATTTGATTTCGGAATCATCCAATTGCTTCTTGAATCAAGAAAGGCATTAAAGGAGGCTAGTTTATACCATTTGAAGTACAGATGATGTCTTGTATATGCTATTAGGGTGCACTTTATTTGCCAGTATACTCAAGATAAGTCCAGCTTACTGTTAAAAAATGTCATTCCCTCAAAGATCTGATCCTTGCAAGGTTGCGGATGACAAATTTGCCGTGAAATTTCATTGTGTTCATGAAAATCGATAAGAAACCGCATTTTCGGTGAATCAAAATCGATCTACCATGGCATTATGATGCCTTCTTCTAGCACCTTAGCCATTTCAATTTCCAGCGGTTGCTGTTTTACTGCAGATATTCCTTGGGGTTTCTTTCGTATCGACCATCATGTGTATTTCTTCACCTAACCATTGTTCAACTAAAGAGCAATTTTAAACTCCTTCTTCAGTCCTGTAATGCCTTACAGAGTTTATATATGACATGTACCAGCCGCAATCTTAAGCTATAATGATGAATTCTAGTCGAAGAGCCTGAAGAGGCTGAAATGTCTGCGGTGGTGTGACTTTTTGATTAACTTGAAGCCACTGCAGCTGACCAAGCAGTCTTAGCTTTTGATCCAATAAACCAAGCTTGTCTTTCAATGATTTTGAAACCTGCTTCAAATGACCCTGCATTTACTCCCAAAGACAATTTTTGGCTTTGATCCTACGAAAGACAGTTGGAAGTGACCTAGCATTTGGCCGAATATTCGATGGTTTGACAGCTTGTCAGAGCTTCTGGTGATCATGATTATCAGACTAAGCAAAACACAAACGTGTGCTTTTAACAGTAGCGCAAGGAGAAGACAGACGTTATCTCTACGCCAAGCAACAGGACACCTGAGTCAAATAAATAATTTAAATTTTTTTTTGGTCTTGTAAATAAATAAATGCTGGAAAGCAAAGTATGTTGCATAGTAAATTTATTGTAAAGTCAAAATTTATGCATAATAAAATTTATTGCATTGTAAAATAATTTTTGTAGTAAATCTATTGTAGAGAAAGATTTATGGAATAGTAAAATGAATTAAACACTAAAGTTTATTTTATGGTAAAATTTATTGTGTATATAAACATATAAAATTTTAAAACAAATATGAATTTGCTTATTATATATTTATAATGTTTTATATATGGTATTTATATATTTCATATTATTAAAATTTATGGTATAGAAAAATTGACGGTACAGAATGGTTTATGGCAAAGTAAAATTTATTGTAAAGTGAAACTTGCTATTCACTAAACTTTTTTTGTACATGTACATATATTGTACTCGGGCAACTTTTACAAGAGCAACCAGAAACCCAAGTGCTAAGATCCTAAGGACGTTCCGACAATTGACATAATTCTTTCAATGGTTATAATTTCTGTTAATAATCCAGGTAAAATGAATTTTGGCAAAATATGATTAGCCAATTCCTTATCAGACATGTGAACACTATTTTTTGTTTTTTAATTTGCCATTGCGTGATTGGGCACTCAAGAGAAAATTTCAAGGACACGACGATTTAGGAAAGTTGGGTATTAAAGAACTCTCTTTAGATTCGGAGCTCATCCCATCCTCATTTCATGCCACTTGGATCCATCAGTTCAAAGAATACCAATTTTAAGTAGTACTAGAGCGTGCCGACTATTATATACAACCAACTTACTTCACCGTAGGTGAAATATATAGATGCTTCAGTGAATTTTCACAATGATAATTTGTCCCGAATCCTGCAACGTTAAATTTATATGCGATATTTACAAAAGTTTGATAAGTCCCTTGTTATTAATATTTTGACTTTACGTCAGCGTTTGCAAAAATTTTAACGCTAGAGTTTGCAAACCCGAGACCAAAGGTGAAATCGTATGCTTGCTTTGCGAGAATCCACCTAGCTAAATTTTTGATCTGGTCCAACATCACAAAAAGCTACCATAATTGATCATGGTTAATTTAGACAATAAAATGCTGACCCACCAAGAAGTAATGGAACATATAAATCGTCAATTTTATGGGTATCACCTACTTCTCTATCGTAGAGAATCTATTTTCAGCTTTAAGTAGTTTCTTTTTGGTGAATCCGCTAGAATTCCCCCTTATCAGGTCAGTAGGTTAGGACTGAAACCAATCCTTTACCGCTTATGTCCCTTTTTAGTATGAAGAGTTAGTGCTAGTTTAGATTTTTCAAAACCGGAGCTGAACAAAATACTTTTTTTCTAGGATTTGAACGCCAGTTCTGTATTGGGACACCATTTGACGATTCTTGGGGCCTTCTTGGTCAGCATGTGGCAGAATGGTTTGATGAGAGTCAGAAAATTCTAGATAAAGCAACCATACCATCCAACTAGTTCAATCAATACTCGAAAAAACTTATTCTAGGTGAATCCTTAAGTTAAAAACTCATTTGAAGTTATTTGTTCCATTCGAAAAAACCGTGGCAGATTCCTTACAATAACAAAACACTTATTTAGCAATCTTTACATTGACAACTTTTCCCCCTAACCCTCTATAAAAAATTCATTTTTCAAATTCATTATTTTGGATATTAAGAAATTACCTTACCTGTATCATTGAGCCTGTACATCCTGGATGGGCTGCATCCCTGCTGAGCCTAATATCTCCAGCACTATTTAAATGTTTTGCAAATGATAATTAAAAGTATCAGTGAAGATGACAATGTCATAAATCTAGCAACGACAAAGCTTCAAATGTTTGAAAAC
>NW_027065179.1:0-22860 GCF_032884065.1 Artemia franciscana
AACATACGTAGCTATTACCCTCGAAAACTAAAACTTTTGACATAGGAAAAGAGCCTTTAATCACATTCTTTACCATTTGCAATCATAAAATAGTCAAATATCTTCATTTTTTCAAAATACGTAGCTATTACCCTCGAAAACTAAAACTTTTGAAATAGGAAAAGAGCCTTTAATCACATTCTTAACCATGTGCAATCATAAAATAGTCTAATATCTTCATTTTTTCAAGATACGTAGCTATTACCCTCGAAAACTAAAACTTTTGAAATAGGAAAAGAGCCTTTAATCACATTCTTTACCATGTGCAATCATAAAATAGTCTAATATCTTCATTTTTTCAACATACGTAGCTATTACCCTCGAAAACTAAAACTTTTGACATAGGAAAAGAGCCTTTAATCACATTCTTTACCATGTGCAATCATAAAATAGTCTAATATCTTCATTTTTTCAACATACGTAGCTATTACCCTCGAAAACTAAAACTTTTGAAATAGGAAAAGAGCCTTTAATCACATTCTTTACCATTAGCAATCATAAAATAGTCTAATATCTTCATTTTTTCAACATACGTAGCTATTACCCTCGAAAACTAAAACTTTTGAAATAGGAAAAGAGCCTTTAATCACATTCTTTACCATTTGCAATCATAAAATAGTCTAATATCTTCATTTTTTCAACATACGTAGCTATTACCCTCGAAAACTAAAACTTTTGAAATAGGAAAAGAGCCTTTAATCACATTCTTTACCATTTGCAATCATAAAATAGTCTAATATCTTCATTTTTTCAACATACGTAGCTATTACCCTCGAAAAACTAAAACTTTTGAAATAGGAAAAGAGCCTTTAATCACATTCTTTACCATGTGCAATCATAAAATTGTCTAATATCTTCATTTTTTCCACAGACAAAGCTATTACCCTCAAAAACTAAAACTTTTGAAATAGGAAAAGAGCCTTTAATCACATTCTTTACCAATTGCAATCATAAAATAGTCTAATATCTTCATTTTTTCAACATATGTAGCTATTACCCTACAAAACTAAAACTTTTGAAATAGGAAAAAGAGCCTTTAATCACATTCTTTACCATTTGCAATCATAAAATAGTCTAATATCTTCATTTTTTCAACACACGTAGCTATTACCCTCGAAAACTAAACTTTTGACATAGGAAAAGAGCCTTTAATCACATTCTTTACCATTTGCAATCATAAAATAGTCTAATATCTTCATTTTGTTAACATACGTAGCTATTACCCTCGAAAACTAAAACTTTTGGCATAGGAAAAGAGCCTTTAATCACATTCTTTACCATTTGCAATCATAAAATAGTCTAATATCTTCATTTTTTCAACATACGTAGCTATTACCCTCGAAAACTAAACTTTTGACATAGGAAAAGAGCTTTTAATCACATTCTTTACCATTTGCAATCATAAAATAGTCTAATATCTTCATTTTTTCAACATACGTAGCTATTACCCTCGAAAACTAAAACTTTTGACATAGGAAAAGAGCCTTTAATCACATTCTTTACCATGTGCAATCATAAAATTGTCTAATATCTTCATTTTTTCCACAGACAAAGCTATTTCCCTCGAAAACTAAAACTTTTGAAATAGGAAAAGAGCCTTTAATCACATTCTTTACCATTTGCAATCATAAAATAGTCAAATATCTTCATTTTTTCAACATATTTAGCTATTACCCTTGAAAACTAAAACTTTTGACATAGGAAAAGAGCCTTTAATCACATTCTTTACCATGTGCAATCATAAAATAGTCTAATATCTTCATTTTTTCAACATACGTAGCTATTACCCTCGAAAAATAAAACTTTTGAAATAGGAAAAGAGCCTTTAATCACATTCTTTACCATGTGAAATCATAAAATTGTCTAATATCTTCATTTTTTCCACAGACAAAGCTATTACCCTCGAAAACTAAAACTTTTGAAATAGGAAAAGAGCCTTTAATCACATTCTTTACCGTTTGCAATCATAAAATAGTCTAATATCTTCATTTTTTCAACATACGTAGCTATTACCCTTGAAAACTAAAACTTTTGAAATAGGAAAAGAGCCTTTAATCACATCCTTTACCATGTGCAATCATAAAATTGTCTAATATCTTCATTTTTTTAACATACGTAGCTATTACCCTCGAAAACTAAAACTTTTGAAATAGGAAAAGAGCCTTTAATCACATTCTTTACCATTTGCAATCATAAAATAGTCTAATATCTTCATTTTTTCAACATACGTAGCTATTACCCTCGAAAACTAAAACTTTTGAAATAGGAAAAGAGCCTTTAATCACATTCTTTACCATGTGCAATCATAAAATAGTCTAATATCTTCATTTTTTCAACATACGTAGCTATTACCCTCGAAAAACTAAAAGTTTTGAAATAGGAAAAGAGCCTTTAATCACATTCTTTACCATTTGCTATCATAAAATAGTCTAATATCTTCATTTTTTCAACATACAAAGCTATTACCCTCAAAAACTAAAACTTTTGACATAGGAAAAGAGCCTTTAATCACATTCTTTACCATGTGCAATTATAAAATAGTCTAATATCTTCATTTTTTCACAGACCTAGCTATTAACCTCGAAAACTAAAACTTTTGAAATAGGAAAAGAGCCTTTAATCACATTTTTACCATTTGCAATCATAAAATAGTCTAATATCTTCATTTTTTTCAAAGACCTAGCTATTACCCTCGAAAAATAAAACTTTTGAAATAGGAAAAGAGCCTTTAATCACATTCTTTACCATTTGCAATCATAAAATAGTCTAATATCTTCATTTTTTCACAAATCTAGCTATTACCCTCGAAAACTAAAACTTTTGAAATAGGAAAAGAGCCTTTAATCACATTCTTTACCATTTGCAATCATAAAATAGTATAATATCTTAATTTTTTCAACATACGTAGCTATTACCCTCGAAAACTAAAACTTTTGAAATAGGAAAAGAGCCTTTAATCACATTCTTTACCATTTGCAATCATAAAATATTCTAATATCTTCATTTTTTCAACATACGTAGCTATTACCCTCGAAAACTAAAACTTTTGACATAGGAAAAGAGCCTTTAATCACATTCTTTACCATTTGCAATCATAAAATAGTCGAATATCTTCATTTTTTCAACATACGTAGCTATTACCCTCGAAAACTAAAACTTTTGACATAGGAAAAGAGCCTTTAATCACATTCTTTACCATTTGCAATCATACAATAGTCTAATATCTTCATTTTTTCAAAATACGTAGCTATTACCCTCGAAAACTAAAACTTTTGAAATAGGAAAAGAGCCTTTAATCACATTCTTTACCATGTGCAATCATAAAATAGTCTAATATCTTCATTTTTTCCACAGACAAAGCTATTACCCTCGAAAACTAAAATTTTTGAAATAGGAAAAGAGCCTTTAATCCATTCTTTACCATGTGCAATCATAAAATTGTCTAATATCTTCATTTTTTCAACATACGTAGCTATTACCCTCGAAAACTAAAACTTTTGACATTGGAAAAGAGCCTTTAATCACATTCTTTACCATGTGCAATCATAAAATTGTCTAATATCTTCATTTTTTCCAGAAACAAAGCTATTACCCTCGAAAACTAAAACTTTTGAAATAGGAAAAGAGCCTTTAATCATATTCTTTACCATTTGCAATCATAAAATAGTCTAATATCTTCATTTTTTCAACATACGTAGCTATTAACCTCGAAAACTAAAACTTTTGAAATAGGAAAAGAGCCTTTAATCACATTCTTTACCATGTGCAATCATAAAATTGTCTAATATCTTCATTTTTTCAACATACGTAGCTATTACCCTTGAAAACTAAAACTTTTGACATAGGAAAAGAGCCTTTAATCACATTCTTTACCATTTGCAATCATAAAATAGTCTAATATCTTCATTTTTTCAATATACGTAGCTATTACCCTCGAAAACTAAAACTTTTGACATAAGAAAAGAGCCTTGAATCACATTCTTTACCATTTGCAATCATAAAATAGTCTAATATCTTCATTTTTTCAACATACGTAGCTATTACCCTCAAAAACTAAAACTTTTGAAATAGGAAAAGAGCCTTTAATCACATTCTTTACCAGGTGCAATCATAAAATAGTCTAATATCTTCATTTTTTCCACAGACAAAGCTATTACCCTCAAAAACTAAAACTTTTGAAATAGGAAAAGAGCCTTTAATCACATTCTTTACCAATTGCAATCATAAAATAGTCTAATATCTTCATTTTTTCAACATATGTAGCTATTACCCTACAAAACTAAAACTTTTGAAATAGGAAAAAGAGCCTTTAATCACATTCTTTACCATTTGCAATCATAAAATAGTCTAATATCTTCATTTTTTCAACACACGTAGCTATTACCCTCGAAAACTAAAACTTTTGACATAGGAAAAGAGCCTTTAATCACATTCTTTACCATTTGCAATCATAAAATAGTCTAATATCTTCATTTTGTTAACATACGTAGCTATTACCCTCGAAAACTAAAACTTTTGGCATAGGAAAAGAGCCTTTAATCACATTCTTTACCATTTGCAATCATAAAATAGTCTAATATCTTCATTTTTTCAACATACGTAGCTACTACCCTCGAAAACTAAACTTTTGACATAGGAAAAGAGCTTTTAATCACATTCTTTACCATTTGCAATCATAAAATAGTCTAATATCTTCATTTTTTCAACATACGTAGCTATTACCCTCGAAAACTAAAACTTTTGACATAGGAAAAGAGCCTTTAATCACATTCTTTACCATGTGCAATCATAAAATTGTCTAATATCTTCATTTTTTCCACAGACAAAGCTATTTCCCTCGAAAACTAAAACTTTTGAAATAGGAAAAGAGCCTTTAATCACATTCTTTACCATTTGCAATCATAAAATAGTCAAATATCTTCATTTTTTCAACATATTTAGCTATTACCCTTGAAAACTAAAACTTTTGACATAGGAAAAGAGCCTTTAATCACATTCTTTACCATGTGCAATCATAAAATAGTCTAATATCTTCATTTTTTCAACATACGTAGCTATTACCCTCGAAAAATAAAACTTTTGAAATAGGAAAAGAGCCTTTAATCACATTCTTTACCATGTGAAATCATAAAATTGTCTAATATCTTCATTTTTTCCACAGACAAAGCTATTACCCTCGAAAACTAAAACTTTTGAAATAGGAAAAGAGCCTTTAATCACATTCTTTACCGTTTGCAATCATAAAATAGTCTAATATCTTCATTTTTTCAACATACGTAGCTATTACCCTTGAAAACTAAAACTTTTGAAATAGGAAAAGAGCCTTTAATCACATCCTTTACCATGTGCAATCATAAAATTGTCTAATATCTTCATTTTTTTAACATACGTAGCTATTACCCTCGAAAACTAAAACTTTTGACATAGGAAAAGAGCCTTTAATCACATTCTTTACCATTTGCAATCATAAAATAGTCTAATATCTTCATTTTTTAAACATACGTAGCTATTACCCTCGAAAACTAAAACTTTTGAAATAGGAAAAGAGCCTTTAATCACATTCTTTACCATGTGCAATCATAAAATTGTCTAATATCTTCATTTTTTCCACAGACAAAGCTATTTTCCTCGAAAACTAAAACTTTTGACATAGGAAAAGAGCCTTTAATCACATTCTTTACCATGTGCAATCATAAAATAGTCTAATATCTTCATTTTTTTCACAGACCTAGCTATTACCCTCGAAAACTTAAACTTTTGACATAGGAAAAGAGACTTTAATCACATTCTTTACCATGTGCAATCATAAAACTGTCTAATATCTTCATTTTTTCCAGAGACAAAGCTATTACCCTCGAAAACTAAAACTTTTGAAATAGGAAAAGAGCCTTTAATCACATTCTTTACCATTTGCAATCATAAAATAGTCTAATATCTTCATTTTTTCACAGACCTAGCTATTACCCTCGAAAACTAAAACTTTTGAAATTAGAAAAGAGCCTTTATTCACATTCTTTACCATTTGCAATCATAAAATAGTCTAATATCTTCATTTTTTCAACATACGTAGCTATTACCCTTGAAAACTAAAACTTTTGAAATAGGAAAAGAGCCTTTAATCACATTCTTTACCATTTGCAATCATAAAATAGTCTAATATCTTCATTTTTTCAACATACGTAGCTATTACCCTCGAAAACTAAAACTTTTGACATAGGAAAAGAGCCTTTAATCACATTCTTTACCATTTGCAATCATAAAATAGTCTAATATCTTCATTTTTTCAACATATGTAGCTATTACCCTCGAAAACTAAAACTTTTGACATAGGAAAAGAGCCTTTAATCACATTCTTTACCATTTGCAATCATAAAATAGTCTAATATCTTCATTTTTTCAACATACGTAGCTATTACCCTCGAAAACTAAAACTTTTGAAATAGGAAAAGAGCCTTTAATCACATTCTTTACCATGTGCAATCATAAAATAGTCTAATATCTTCATTTTTTCCACAGAGGGTAAGCTATTACCCTCGAAAACTAAAACTTTTGAAATAGGAAAAGAGCCTTTAATCACATTCTTTACCATGTGCAATCATAAAATTGTCCAATATCTTCATTTTTTTCAACATACGTACCTCTTACCCTCGAAAACTAAAACTTTTGACATTTGAAAAGAGCCTTTAATCACATTCTTTACCATGTGCAATCATAAAATAGACTAATATCTTCATTTTTTCAACATACGTAGCTATTACCCTCGAAAACTAAAACTTTTGACATTGGAAAAGAGCCTTTAATCACATTCTTTACCATGTGCAATCATAAAATTGTCTAATATCTTCATTTTTTCCAGAAACAAAGCTATTACCCTCGAAAACTAAAACTTTTGAAATAGGAAAAGAGCCTTTAATCACATTCTTTACCATTTGCAATCATAAAATAGTCTAATATCTTCATTTTTTCCACAGACAAAGCTATTACCCTCAAAAACTAAAACTTTTGAAATAGGAAAAGAGCCTTTAATCACATTCTTTACCAATTGCAATCATAAAATAGTCTAATATCTTCATTTTTTCAACATACGCAGCTATTACCCTACAAAACTAAAACTTTTGAAATAGGAAAAAGAGCCTTTAATCACATTCTTTACCATTTGCAATCATAAAATAGTCTAATATCTTCATTTTTTCAACACACGTAGCTATTACCCTCGAAAACTAAAACTTTTGACATAGGAAAAGAGCCTTTAATCACATTCTTTACCATTTGCAATCATAAAATAGTCTAATATCTTCATTTTGTTAGCATACGTAGCTATTACCCTCGAAAACTAAAACTTTTGGCATAGGAAAAGAGCCTTTAATCACATTCTTTACCATTTGCAATCATAAAATAGTCTAATATCTTCATTTTTTCAACATACGTAGCTACTACCCTCGAAAACTAAACTTTTGACATAGGAAAAGAGCCTTTAATCACATTTTTTACCATTTGCAATCATAAAATAGTCTAATATCTTCATTTTTTCAACATACGTAGCTATTACCCTCGAAAACTAAAACTTTTGACATAGGAAAAGAGCCTTTAATCACATTCTTTACCATGTGCAATCATAAAATTGTCTAATATCTTCATTTTTTCCACAGACAAAGCTATTTCCCTCGAAAACTAAAACTTTTGAAATAGGAAAAGAGCCTTTAATCACATTCTTTACCATTTGCAATCATAAAATAGTCAAATATCTTCATTTTTTCAACATATTTAGCTATTACCCTTGAAAACTAAAACTTTTGACATAGGAAAAGAGCCTTTAATCACATTCTTTACCATGTGCAATCATAAAATAGTCTAATATCTTCATTTTTTCAACATACGTAGCTATTACCCTCGAAAAATAAAACTTTTGAAATAGGAAAAGAGCCTTTAATCACATTCTTTACCATGTGAAATCATAAAATTGTCTAATATCTTCATTTTTTCCACAGACAAAGCTATTACCCTCGAAAACTAAAACTTTTGAAATAGGAAAAGAGCCTTTAATCACATTCTTTACCGTTTGCAATCATAAAATAGTCTAATATCTTCATTTTTACGACATACGTAGCTATTACCCTTGAAAACTAAAACTTTTGAAATAGGAAAAGAGCCTTTAATCACATTCTTTACCATTTGCAATCATAAAATAGTCTAATATCTTCATTTTTTAAACATACGTAGCTATTACCCTCGAAAACTAAAACTTTTGAAATAGGAAAAGAGCCTTTAATCACATTCTTTACCACGTGCAATCATAAAATTGTCTAATATCTTCATTTTTTCCACAGACAAAGCTATTATCCTCGAAAACTAAAACTTTTGACATAGGAAAAGAGCCTTTAATCACATTCTTTACCATGTGCAATCATAAAATATTCTAATATCTTCATTTTTTCACAGACCTAGCTATTACCGTCGAAAACTTAAACTTTTGACATAGGAAAAGAGTCTTTAATCACATTCTTTACCATGTGCAATCATAAAACTGTCTAATATCTTCATTTTTTTCCAGAGACAAAGCTATTACCCTCGAAAACTAAAACTTTTGAAATAGGAAAAGAGCCTTTAATCACATTCTTTACCATTTGCAATCATAAAATAGTCTAATATCTTCATTTTTTCACAGACCTAGCTATTACCCTTGAAAACTAAAACTTTTGAAATAGGAAAAGAGCCTTTAATCACATTCTTTACCATTTGCAATCATAAAATAGTCTAATATCTTCATTTTTTCAACATACGTAGCTATTACCCTCGAAAACTAAAACTTTTGACATAGGAAAAGAGCCTTTAATCACATTCTTTACCATTTGCAATCATAAAATAGTCTAATATCTTCATTTTTTCAACATACGTAGCTATTACCCTCGAAAACTAAAACTTTTGAAATAGGAAAAGAGCCTTTAATCACATTCTTTACCATGTGCAATCATAAAATAGTCTAATATCTTCATTGTTTCCACAGAGGGTAAGCTATTACCCTCGAAAACTAAAACTTTTGAAATAGGAAAAGAGCCTTTAATCACATTCTTTACCATGTGCAATCATAAAATTGTCCAATATCTTCATTTTTTTCAACATACGTACCTCTTACCCTCGAAAACTAAAACTTTTGACATTTGAAAAGAGCCTTTAATCACATTCTTTACCATGTGCAATCATAAAATTGTCTAATATCTTCATTTTTTCAACATACGTACCTCTTACCCTCGAAAACTAAAACTTTTGACATTGGAAAAGAGCCTTTAATCACATTCTTTACCATGTGCAATCATAAAATGGTCTAATATCTTCATTTTTTCACAGACCTAGCTATTACCCTCGAAAACTAAAACTTTTGAAATAGGAAAAGAGCCTTTAATCACATTTTTACCATTTGCAATCATAAAATAGTCTAATATCTTCATTTTTTTCACAGACCTAGCTATTACCCTCGAAAACTAAAACTTTTGAAATAGGAAAAGAGCCTTTAATCACATTCTTTACCATGTGCAATCATAAAATAGTCTAATATCTTCATTTTTTCCACAGACAAAGCTATTACCCTCGAAAACTAAAACTTTTGAAATAGGAAAAGAGCCTTTAATCATATTCTTTACCATTTGCAATCATAAAATTGTCTAATATCTTCATTTTTTCAACATACGTAGCTATTACCCTCGAAAACTAAAACTTTTGAAATAGGAGAAGAGCCTTTAATCACATTCTTTACCATGTGCAATCATAAAATTGTCTAATATCTTCATTTTTTCAACATACGTAGCTATTACCCTCGAAAACTAAAACTTTTGACATAGGAAAAGAGCCTTTAATCACATTCTTTACCATTTGCAATCATCAAATAGTCTAATATCTTCATTTTTTCAACATACGTAGCTATTACCCTCGAAAACTAAAACTTTTGACATAGGAAAAGAGCCTTGAATCACATTCTTTACCATTTGCAATCATAAAATAGTCTAATATCTTCATTTTTTCAACATACGTAGCTATTACCCTCGAAAACTAAAACTTTTGACATAGGAAAAGAGCCTTGAATCACATTCTTTACCATGTGCAATCATAAAATAGTCTAATATCTTCATTTTTTTCACAGACCTAGCTATTACCCTCGAAAACTTAAACTTTTGACATAGGAAAAGAGTCTTTAATCACATTCTTTACCATGTGCAATCATAAAACTGTCTAATATCTTCATTTTTTCCAGAGACATAGCTATTACCCTCGAAAACTAAAACTTTTGAAATAGGAAAAGAGCCTTTAATCACATTCTTTACCATTTGCAATCATAAAATAGTCTAATATCTTCATTTTTTCACAGACCTAGCTATTACCCTCGAAAACTAAAACTTTTGAAATAGGAAAAGAGCCTTTATTCACATTCTTTACCATTTGCAATCATAAAATAGTCTAATATCTTCATTTTTTCAACATACGTAGCTATTACCCTTGAAAACTAAAACTTTTGAAATAGGAAAAGAGCCTTTAATCACATTCTTTACCATTTGCAATCATAAAATAGTCTAATATCTTCATTTTTTCAACATACGTAGCTATTACCCTCGAAAACTAAAACTTTTGACATAGGAAAAGAGCCTTTAATCACATTCTTTACCATTTGCAATCATAAAATAGTCTAATATCTTCATTTTTTCAACATATGTAGCTATTACCCTCGAAAACTAAAACTTTTGACATAGGAAAAGAGCCTTTAATCACATTCTTTACCATTTGCAATCATAAAATAGTCTAATATCTTCATTTTTTCAACATACGTAGCTATTACCCTCGAAAACTAAAACTTTTGAAATAGGAAAAGAGCCTTTAATCACATTCTTTACCATGTGCAATCATAAAATAGTCTAATATCTTCATTTTTTCCACAGAGGGTAAGCTATTACCCTCGAAAACTAAAACTTTTGAAATAGGAAAAGAGCCTTTAATCACATTCTTTACCATGTGCAATCATAAAATTGTCCAATATCTTCATTTTTTTCAACATACGTACCTCTTACCCTCGAAAACTAAAACTTTTGACATTTGAAAAGAGCCTTTAATCACATTCTTTACCATGTGCAATCATAAAATTGTCTAATATCTTCATTTTTTCAACATACGTAGCTATTACCCTCGAAAACTAAAACTTTTGACATTGGAAAAGAGCCTTTAATCACATTCTTTACCATGTGCAATCATAAAATTGTCTAATATCTTCATTTTTTCCAGAAACAAAGCTATTACCCTCGAAAACTAAAACTTTTGAAATAGGAAAAGAGCCTTTAATCACATTCTTTACCATTTGCAATCATAAAATAATCTAATATCTTCATTTTTTCAACATACGTAGCTATTACCCTCGAAAACTAAAACTATTGAAATAGGAAAAGAGCCTTTAATCACATTCTTTACCATGTGCAATCATAAAATTGTCTAATATCTTCATTTTTTCAACATACGTAGCTATTAACCTCGAAAACTAAAACTTTTGACATTGGAAAAGAGCCTTTAATCACATTCTTTACCATGTGCAATCATAAAATTGTCTAATATCTTCATTTTTTCCAGAAACAAAGCTATTACCCTCGAAAACTAAAACTTTTGAAATAGGAAAAGAGCCTTTAATCACATTCTTTACCATTTGCAATCATAAAATAGTCTAATATCTTCATTTTTTCAACATACGTAGCTATTAACCTCGAAAACTAAAACTTTTGAAATAGGAAAAGAGCCTTTAATCACATTCTTTACCATGTGCAATCATAAAATTGTCTAATATCTTCATTTTTTCAACATACGTAGCTATTACCCTCGAAAACTAAAACTTTTGACATAGGAAAAGAGCCTTTAATCACATTCTTTACCATTTGCAATCATAAAATAGTCTAATATCTTCATTTTTTCAATATACGTAGCTATTACCCTCGAAAACTAAAACTTTTGACATAAGAAAAGAGCCTTGAATCACATTTTTTACCATTTGCAATCATAAAATAGTCTAATATCTTCATTTTTTCAACATACGTAGCTATTACCCTCAAAAACTAAAACTTTTGAAATAGGAAAAGAGCCTTTAATCACATTCTTTACCAGGTGCAATCATAAAATTGTCTAATATCTTCATTTTTTCCACAGACAAAGCTATTACCCTCAAAAACTAAAACTTTTGAAATAGGAAAAGAGCCTTTAATCACATTCTTTACCAATTGCAATCATAAAATAGTCTAATATCTTCATTTTTTCAACATATGTAGCTATTACCCTACAAAACTAAAACTTTTGAAATAGGAAAAAGAGCCTTTAATCACATTCTTTACCATTTGCAATCATAAAATAGTCTAATATCTTCATTTTTTCAACACACGTAGCTATTACCCTCGAAAACTAAAACTTTTGACATAGGAAAAGAGCCTTGAATCACATTCTTTACCATGTGCAATCATAAAATAGTCTAATATCTTCATTTTTTTCACAGACCTAGCTATTACCCTCGAAAACTTAAACTTTTGACATAGGAAAAGAGTCTTTAATCACATTCTTTACCATGTGCAATCATAAAACTGTCTAATATCTTCATTTTTTCCAGAGACATAGCTATTACCCTCGAAAACTAAAACTTTTGAAATAGGAAAAGAGCCTTTAATCACATTCTTTACCATTTGCAATCATAAAATAGTCTAATATCTTCATTTTTTCACAGACCTAGCTATTACCCTCGAAAACTAAAACTTTTGAAATAGGAAAAGAGCCTTTATTCACATTCTTTACCATTTGCAATCATAAAATAGTCTAATATCTTCATTTTTTCAACATACGTAGCTATTACCCTTGAAAACTAAAACTTTTGAAATAGGAAAAGAGCCTTTAATCACATTCTTTACCATTTGCAATCATAAAATAGTCTAATATCTTCATTTTTTCAACATACGTAGCTATTACCCTCGAAAACTAAAACTTTTGACATAGGAAAAGAGCCTTTAATCACATTCTTTACCATTTGCAATCATAAAATAGTCTAATATCTTCATTTTTTCAACATATGTAGCTATTACCCTCGAAAACTAAAACTTTTGACATAGGAAAAGAGCCTTTAATCACATTCTTTACCATTTGCAATCATAAAATAGTCTAATATCTTCATTTTTTCAACATACGTAGCTATTACCCTCGAAAACTAAAACTTTTGAAATAGGAAAAGAGCCTTTAATCACATTCTTTACCATGTGCAATCATAAAATAGTCTAATATCTTCATTTTTTCCACAGAGGGTAAGCTATTACCCTCGAAAACTAAAACTTTTGAAATAGGAAAAGAGCCTTTAATCACATTCTTTACCATGTGCAATCATAAAATTGTCCAATATCTTCATTTTTTTCAACATACGTACCTCTTACCCTCGAAAACTAAAACTTTTGACATTTGAAAAGAGCCTTTAATCACATTCTTTACCATGTGCAATCATAAAATTGTCTAATATCTTCATTTTTTCAACATACGTAGCTATTACCCTCGAAAACTAAAACTTTTGACATTGGAAAAGAGCCTTTAATCACATTCTTTACCATGTGCAATCATAAAATTGTCTAATATCTTCATTTTTTCCAGAAAAAAAGCTATTACCCTCGAAAACTAAAACTTTTGAAATAGGAAAAGAGCCTTTAATCACATTCTTTACCATTTGCAATCATAAAATAGTCTAATATCTTCATTTTTTCAACATACGTAGCTATTACCCTCGAAAACTAAAACTATTGAAATAGGAAAAGAGCCTTTAATCACATTCTTTACCATGTGCAATCATAAAATTGTCTAATATCTTCATTTTTTCAACATACGTAGCTATTAACCTCGAAAACTAAAACTTTTGACATTGGAAAAGAGCCTTTAATCACATTCTTTACCATGTGCAATCATAAAATTGTCTAATATCTTCATTTTTTCCAGAAACAAAGCTATTACCCTCGAAAACTAAAACTTTTGAAATAGGAAAAGAGCCTTTAATCACATTCTTTACCATTTGCAATCATAAAATAGTCTAATATCTTCATTTTTTCAACATACGTAGCTATTAACCTCGAAAACTAAAACTTTTGAAATAGGAAAAGAGCCTTTAATCACATTCTTTACCATGTGCAATCATAAAATTGTCTAATATCTTCATTTTTTCAACATACGTAGCTATTACCCTCGAAAACTAAAACTTTTGACATAGGAAAAGAGCCTTTAATCACATTCTTTACCATTTGCAATCATAAAATAGTCTAATATCTTCATTTTTTCAATATACGTAGCTATTACCCTCGAAAACTAAAACTTTTGACATAAGAAAAGAGCCTTGAATCACATTTTTTACCATTTGCAATCATAAAATAGTCTAATATCTTCATTTTTTCAACATACGTAGCTATTACCCTCAAAAACTAAAACTTTTGAAATAGGAAAAGAGCCTTTAATCACATTCTTTACCAGGTGCAATCATAAAATTGTCTAATATCTTCATTTTTTCCAAAGACAAAGCTATTACCCTCAAAAACTAAAACTTTTGAAATAGGAAAAGAGCCTTTAATCACATTCTTTACCATTTGCAATCATAAAATAGTCTAATATCTTCATTATTTCAACATATGTAGCTATTACCCTACAAAACTAAAACTTTTGAAATAGGAAAAAGAGCCTTTAATCACATTCTTTACCATTTGCAATCATAAAATAGTCTAATATCTTCATTTTTTCAACACACGTAGCTATTACCCTCGAAAACTAAAACTTTTGACATAGGAAAAGAGCCTTTAATCACATTCTTTACCATTTGCAATCATAAAATAGTCTAATATCTTCATTTTTTCAACATACGTAGCTACTACCCTCGAAAACTAAACTTTTGACATAGGAAAAGAGCCTTTAATCACATTTTTTACCATTTGCAATCATAAAATAGTCTAATATCTTCATTTTTTCAACATACGTAGCTATTACCCTCGAAAACTAAAACTTTTGACATAGGAAAAGAGCCTTTAATCACATTCTTTACCATGTGCAATCATAAAATTGTCTAATATCTTCATTTTTTCCACAGACAAAGCTATTTCCCTCGAAAACTAAAACTTTTGAAATAGGAAAAGAGCCTTTAATCACATTCTTTACCATTTGCAATCATAAAATAGTCAAATATCTTCATTTTTTCAACATATTTAGCTATTACCCTTTAAGACTAAAACTTTTGACATAGGAAAAGAGCCTTTAATCACATTCTTTACCATGTGCAATCATAAAATAGTCTAATATCTTCATTTTTTCAACATACGTAGCTATTACCCTCGAAAAATAAAACTTTTGAAATAGGAAAAGAGCCTTTAATCACATTCTTTACCATGTGAAATCATAAAATTGTCTAATATCTTCATTTTTTCCACAGACAAAGCTATTACCCTCGAAAACTAAAACTTTTGAAATAGGAAAAGAGCCTTTAATCACATTCTTTACCGTTTGCAATCATAAAATAGTCTAATATCTTCATTTTTACGACATACGTAGCTATTACCCTTGAAAACTAAAACTTTTGAAATAGGAAAAGAGCCTTTAATCACATCCTTTACCATGTGCAATCATAAAATTGTCTAATATCTTCATTTTTTTAACATACGTAGCTATTACCCTCGAAAACTAAAACTTTTGACATAGGAAAAGAGCCTTTAATCACATTCTTTACCATTTGCAATCATAAAATAGTCTAATATCTTCATTTTTTAAACATACGTAGCTATTACCCTCGAAAACTAAAACTTTTGAAATAGGAAAAGAGCCTTTAATCACATTCTTTACCATGTGCAATCATAAAATTGTCTAATATCTTCATTTTTTCCACAGACAAAGCTATTTTCCTCGAAAACTAAAACTTTTGACATAGGAAAAGAGCCTTTAATCACATTCTTTACCATGTGCAATCATAAAATAGTCTAATATCTTCATTTTTTTCACAGACCTAGCTATTACCGTCAAAAACTTAAACTTTTGACACAGGAAAAGAGTCTTTAATCACATTCTTTACCATGTGCAATCATAAAACTGTCTAATATCTTCATTTTTTTCCAGAGACAAAGCTATTACCCTCGAAAACTAAAACTTTTGAAATAGGAAAAGAGCCTTTAATCACATTCTTTACCATTTGCAATCATAAAATAGTCTAATATCTTCATTTTTTCACAGACCTAGCTATTACCCTCGAAAACTAAAACTTTTGAAATAGGAAAAGAGCCTTTATTCACATTCTTTACCATTTGCAATCATAAAATAGTCTAATATCTTCATTTTTTCAACATACGTAGCTATTACCCTTGAAAACTAAAACTTTTGAAATAGGAAAAGAGCCTTTAATCACATTCTTTACCATTTGCAATCATAAAATAGTCTAATATCTTCATTTTTTCAACATACGTAGCTATTACCCTCGAAAACTAAAACTTTTGAAATAGGAAAAGAGCCTTTAATCACATTCTTTACCATTTGCAATCATAAAATAATCTAATATCTTCATTTTTTCAACATATGTAGCTATTACCCTCGAAAACTAAAACTTTTGACATAGGAAAAGAGCCTTTAATCACATTCTTTACCATTTGCAATCATAAGATAGTCTAATATCTTCATTTTTTCAACATACGTAGCTATTACCCTCGAAAACTAAAACTTTTGAAATAGGAAAAGAGCCTTTAATCATATTCTTTACCATGTGCAATCATAAAATAGTCTAATATCTTCATTTTTTCCACAGAGGGTAAGCTATTACCCTCGAAAACTAAAACTTTTGAAATAGGAAAAGAGCCTTTAATCACATTCTTTACCATGTGCAATCATAAAATTGTCCAATATCTTCATTTTTTTCAACATACGTACCTCTTACCCTCGAAAACTAAAACTTTTGACATTTGAAAAGAGCCTTTAATCACATTCTTTACCATGTGCAATCATAAAATTGTCTAATATCTTCATTTTTTTCAACATACGTACCTCTTACCCTCGAAAACTAAAACTTTTGACATTGGAAAAGAGCCTTTAATCACATTCTTTACCATGTGCAATCATAAAATGGTCTAATATCTTCATTTTTTCACAGACCTAGCTATTACCCTCGAAAACTAAAACTTTTGAAATAGGAAAAGAGCCTTTAATCACATTCTTTACCATTTGCAATCATAAAATAGTCTAATATCTTCATTTTTTCACAGACCTAGCTATTACCTTCGAAAACTAAAACTTTTGAAATAGGAAAAGAGCCTTTAATCACATTCTTTACCATGTGCAATCATAAAATAGTCTAATATCTTCATTTTTTCCACAGACAAAGCTATTACCCTCGAAAACTAAAACTTTTGAAATAGGAAAAGAGCCTTTAATCATATTCTTTACCATTTGCAATCATAAAATAGTCTAATATCTTCATTTTTTCAACATACGTAGCTATTACCCTCGAAAACTAAAACTTTTGAAATAGGAAAGAGCCTTTAATCACATTCTTTACCATGTGCAATCATAAAATTGTCTAATATCTTCATTTTTTCAACATACGTAGCTATTACCCTCGAAAACTAAAACTTTTGACATAGGAAAAGAGCCTTTAATCACATTCTTTACCATTTGCAATCATAAAATAGTCTAATATCTTCATTTTTTCAACATACGTAGCTATTACCCTCGAAAACTAAAACTTTTGAATAGGAAAAGAGCCTTTAATCACATTCTTTACCATTTGCAATCATAAAATAGTCTAATATCTTCATTTTTTCAACATACGTAGCTATTACCCTCGAAAACTAAAACTTTTGAAATAGGAAAAGAGCCTTTAATCACATTCTTTACCATGTGCAATCATAAAATTGTCTAATATCTTCATTTTTTCTACAGACAAAGCTATTACCCTCGAAAACTAAAACTTTTGAAATAGGAAAAGAGCCTTTAATCACATTCTTTACCATTTGCAATCATAAAATAGTCTAATATCTTCATTTTTTCAACATACGTAGCTATTACCCTCGAAAACTAAAACTTTTGACATAGGAAAAGAGCCTTTAATCACATTCTTTACCATTTGCAATCATAAAATAGTCTAATATCTTCATTTTTTCAACATACGTAGCTATTACCCTCGAAAACTAAAACTTTTGACATAGGAAAAGAGCCTTTAATCACATTATTTACCATTTGCAATCATAAAATAGTCTAATATCTTCATTTTTTCAACATACGTAGCTATTACCCTCGAAAACTAAAACTTTTGAATAGGAAAAGAGCCTTTAATCACATTCTTTACCATATGCAATCATAAAATTGTCTAATATCTTCATTTTTTCCACAGACAAAGCTATTACCCTCAAAAACTAAAACTTTTGAAATAGGAAAAGAGCCTTTAATCACATTCTTTACCATTTGCAATCATAAAATAGTCTAATATCTTCATTTTTTCAACATACGTAGCTATTACCCTCGAAAACTAAAACTTTTGAAATAGGAAAAGAGCCTTTAATCACATTCTTTACCATGTGCAATCATAAAATTGTCTAATATCTTCATTTTTTCAACATACGTAGCTATTACCCTCGAAAACTAAAACTTTTGAAATAGGAAAAGAGCCTTTAATCACATTCTTTACCATTTGCAATCATAAAATAGTCTAATATCTTCATTTTTTCAACATACGTAGCTATTACCCTCGAAAACTAAAACTTTTGAAATAGGAAAAGAGCCTTTAATCACATTCTTTACCATTTGCAATCATAAAATAGTCTAATATCTTCATTTTTTCAACATACGTAGCTATTACCCTCGAAAACTAAAACTTTTGAAATAGGAAAAGAGCCTTTAATCACATTCTTTACCATTTGCAATCATAAAATAGTCTAATATCTTCATTTTTTCAAACATACGTAGCTATTACCCTCGAAAACTAAAACTTTTGAAATAGGAAAAGAGCCTTTAATCACATTCTTTACCATGTGCAATCATAAAATAGTCTAATATCTTCATTTTTTCACAGACAGCTATTACCCTCGAAAACTAAAACTTTTGACATAGGAAAAGAGCCTTTAATCACATTCTTTACCATGTGCAATCATAAAATAGTCTAATATCTTCATTTTTTCACAGACTAGCTATTACCCTCGAAAACTAAAACTTTTGAATAGGAAAAGAGCCTTTAATCACATTCTTTACCATGTGCAATCATAAAATAGTCTAATATCTTCATTTTTTCAAGACAAAGCTATTACCCTCGAAAACTAAAACTTTTGACAGAGGAAAAGAGCCTTTAATCACATTCTTTACCATTTGCAATCATAAAATAGTCTAATATCTTCATTTTTTCAAAATACGTAGCTATTACCCTCGAAAACTAAACTTTTGACATAGGAAAAGAGCCTTTAATCACATTTTTACCATTTGCAATCATAAAATAGTCTAATATCTTCATTTTTTCAACATACGTAGCTATTACCCTCGAAAACTAAAACTTTTGAAATAGGAAAAGAGCCTTTAATCACATTCTTTACCATGTGCAATAATAAAATTGTCTAATATCTTCATTTTTTCAACAGACAAAGCTATTACCCTCGAAAACTAAAACTTTTGAAATAGGAAAAGAGCCTTTAATCACATTCTTTACCATTTGCAATCATAAAATAGTCTAATATCTTCATTTTTTCTCAGACAAAAATTACCCTCGAAAACTAAAACTTTTGAAATAGGAAAAGAGCCTTTAATCACATTCTTTACCATTTGCAATCATAAAATAGTCTAATATCTTCATTTTTTCAACATACGTAGCTATTACCCTCGAAAACTAAAACTTTTGAAATAGGAAAAGAGCCTTTAATCACATTCTTTACCATTGCAATCATAAAATTGTCTAATATCTTCATTTTCAACATACGTAGCTATTACCCTCGAAAACTAAAACTTTTGAATAGGAAAAGAGCCTTTAATCACATTCTGTGCAATCATAAAATTGTCTAATATCTTCATTTTTTCCACAGACAAAGCTATTACCCTCGAAAACTAAAACTTTTGAAATAGGAAAAGAGCCTTTAATCACATTCTTTACCATTTGCAATCATAAAATAGTCTAATATCTTCATTTTTTCAACATACGTAGCTATTACCCTCGAAAACTAAAACTTTTGAAATAGGAAAAGAGCCTTTAATCACATTCTTTACCATGCAATCATAAAATAGTCTAATATCTTCATTTTTTCAACATACGTAGCTATTACCCTCGAAAACTAAAACTTTTGAAATAGGAAAAGAGCCTTTAATCACATTCTTTACCATTTGCAATCATAAAATAGTCTAATATCTTCATTTTTTCAACATACGTAGCTATTACCCTCGAAAACTAAAACTTTTGAAATAGGAAAAGAGCCTTTAATCACATTCTTTACCAGTGCAATCATAAAATGTCTAATATCTTCATTTTTTCAACATACGTAGCTATTACCCTCGAAAACTAAAACTTTTGAAATAGGAAAAGAGCCTTTAATCACATTCTTTACCATTTGCAATCATAAAATAGTCTAATATCTTCATTTTTTCAACATACGTAGCTATTACCCTCGAAAACTAAAACTTTTGAAATAGGAAAAGAGCCTTTAATCACATTCTTTACCATTTGCAATCATAAAATAGTCTAATATCTTCATTTTTTCAACATACGTAGCTATTACCCTCGAAAACTAAAACTTTTGAAATAGGAAAAGAGCCTTTAATCACATTCTTTACCATTTGCAATCATAAAATAGTCTAATATCTTCATTTTTTCTACAGACAAAGCTATTACCCTCGAAAACTAAAACTTTTGAAATAGGAAAAGAGCCTTTAATCACATTCTTTACCATTTGCAATCATAAAATAGTCTAATATCTTCATTTTTTCAACATACGTAGCTATTACCCTCGAAAACTAAAACTTTTGAAATAGGAAAAGAGCCTTTAATCACATTCTTTACCATTTGCAATCATAAAATAGTCTAATATCTTCATTTTTTCAACATACGTAGCTATTACCCTCGAAAACTAAAACTTTTGACATAGGAAAAGAGCCTTTAATCACATTCTTTACCATTTGCAATCATAAAATAGTCTAATATCTTCATTTTTTCAACATACGTAGCTATTACCCTCGAAAACTAAAACTTTTGACATAGGAAAAGAGCCTTTAATCACATTCTTTACCATTTGCAATCATAAAATAGTCTAATATCTTCATTTTTTCACAGACGTAGCTATTACCCTCGAAAACTAAAACTTTTGAAATAGGAAAAGAGCCTTTAATCACATTCTTTACCATTTGCAATCATAAAATAGTCTAATATCTTCATTTTTTCACATACAAAGCTATTACCCTCGAAAACTAAAACTTTTGAAATAGGAAAAGAGCCTTTAATCACATTCTTTACCATTTGCAATCATAAAATAGTCTAATATCTTCATTTTTTCAACATACGTAGCTATTACCCTCGAAAACTAAAACTTTTGAAATAGGAAAAGAGCCTTTAATCACATTCTTTACCATGTTGCAATCATAAAATTGTCTAATATCTTCATTTTTTCAACATACGTAGCTATTACCCTCGAAAACTAAAACTTTTGAAATAGGAAAAGAGCCTTTAATCACATTCTTTACCATTTGCAATCATAAAATTGTCTAATATCTTCATTTTTTCAACATACGTAGCTATTACCCTCGAAAACTAAAACTTTTGACATAGGAAAAGAGCCTTTAATCACATTCTTTACCATTTGCAATCATAAAATAGTCTAATATCTTCATTTTTTCAACATACGTAGCTATTACCCTCGAAAACTAAAACTTTTGAAATAGGAAAAGAGCCTTTAATCACATTCTTTACCATGTGCAATCATAAAATTGTCTAATATCTTCATTTTTTCCACAGACAAAGCTATTACCCTCGAAAACTAAAACTTTTGAAATAGGAAAAGAGCCTTTAATCACATTCTTTACCATGTGCAATCATAAAATAGTCTAATATCTTCATTTTTTCACAGACCTAGCTATTACCCTCGAAAACTAAAACTTTTGACATAGGAAAAGAGCCTTTAATCACATTCTTTACCATGTGCAATCATAAAATAGTCTAATATCTTCATTTTTTCCAGACAAAGCTATTACCCTCGAAAACTAAAACTTTTGACATAGGAAAAGAGCCTTTAATCACATTCTTTACCATGTGCAATCATAAAATAGTCTAATATCTTCATTTTTTCAACATACGTAGCTATTACCCTCGAAAACTAAACTTTTGACATAGGAAAAGAGCCTTTAATCACATTCTTTACCATTTGCAATCATAAAATAGTCTAATAGTTTTAATAGAAAAGAGCCTTTAGTCTAATATCTTCATTTTTCAACATACGTAGCTATTACCCTCGAAAACTAAACTTTTGACATAGGAAAAGAGCCTTTAATCACATTATTTACCATTTGCAATCATAAAATAGTCTAATATCTTCATTTTTTCAACATACGTAGCTATTACCCTCGAAAACTAAAACTTTTGAAATAGGAAAAGAGCCTTTAATCACATTCTTTACCATGCAATCATAAAATTGTCTAATATCTTCATTTTTTCAACAGACAAAGCTATTACCCTCGAAAACTAAAACTTTTGAAATAGGAAAAGAGCCTTTAATCACATTCTTTACCATGTGCAATAATAAAATTGTCTAATATCTTCATTTTTTCAACAGACAAAGCTATTACCCTCGAAAACTAAAACTT
>NW_027065180.1:0-22860 GCF_032884065.1 Artemia franciscana
ACTAGCTATTACCCTCGAAAACTAAAACTTTTGAAATAGGAAAAGAGCCTTTAATCACATTCTTTACCATGTGCAATCATAAAATAGTCTAATATCTTCATTTTTTCAACATACGTAGCTATTACCCTCGAAAACTAAAACTTTTGAAATAGGAAAAGAGCCTTTAATCACATTCTTTACCATGTGCAATCATAAAATAGTCTAATATCTTCATTTTTTCAACATACGTAGCTATTACCCTCGAAAACTAAAACTTTTGAAATAGGAAAAGAGCCTTTAATCACATTCTTTACCATGTGCAATCATAAAATAGTCTAATATCTTCATTTTTTCAACATACGTAGCTATTACCCTCGAAAACTAAAACTTTTGAAATAGGAAAAGAGCCTTTAATCACATTCTTTACCATGTGCAATCATAAAATAGTCTAATATCTTCATTTTTTCAACAGACGTAGCTATTACCCTCGAAAACTAAAACTTTTGAAATAGGAAAAGAGCCTTTAATCACATTCTTTACCATGTGCAATCATAAAATAGTCTAATATCTTCATTTTTTCAACATACGTAGCTATTACCCTCGAAAACTAAAACTTTTGAAATAGGAAAAGAGCCTTTAATCACATTCTTTACCATGTGCAATCATAAAATAGTCTAATATCTTCATTTTTTCAACATACGTAGCTATTACCCTCGAAAACTAAAACTTTTGAAATAGGAAAAGAGCCTTTAATCACATTCTTTACCATGTGCAATCATAAAATAGTCTAATATCTTCATTTTTTCAACATACGTAGCTATTACCCTCGAAAACTAAAACTTTTGAAATAGGAAAAGAGCCTTTAATCACATTCTTTACCATGTGCAATCATAAAATAGTCTAATATCTTCATTTTTTCAACATACGTAGCTATTACCCTCGAAAACTAAAACTTTTGAAATAGGAAAAGAGCCTTTAATCACATTCTTTACCATTTGCAATCATAAAATAGTCTAATATCTTCATTTTTTCAACATACGTAGCTATTACCCTCGAAAACTAAAACTTTTGAAATAGGAAAAGAGCCTTTAATCACATTCTTTACCATGTGCAATCATAAAATAGTCTAATATCTTCATTTTTTCAACATACGTAGCTATTACCCTCGAAAACTAAAACTTTTGAAATAGGAAAAGAGCCTTTAATCACATTCTTTACCATGTGCAATCATAAAATAGTCTAATATCTTCATTTTTTCAACATACGTAGCTATTACCCTCGAAAACTAAAACTTTTGAAATAGGAAAAGAGCCTTTAATCACATTCTTTACCATGTGCAATCATAAAATAGTCTAATATCTTCATTTTTTCAACATACGTAGCTATTACCCTCGAAAACTAAAACTTTTGAAATAGGAAAAGAGCCTTTAATCACATTCTTTACCATGTGCAATCATAAAATAGTCTAATATCTTCATTTTTTCAACATACGTAGCTATTACCCTCGAAAACTAAAACTTTTGAAATAGGAAAAGAGCCTTTAATCACATTCTTTACCATGTGCAATCATAAAATTGTCTAATATCTTCATTTTTTCAACATACGTAGCTATTACCCTCGAAAACTAAAACTTTTGAAATAGGAAAGAGCCTTTAATCACATTCTTTACCATGTGCAATCATAAAATAGTCTAATATCTTCATTTTTTCAACATACGTAGCTATTACCCTCGAAAACTAAAACTTTTGAAATAGGAAAAGAGCCTTTAATCACATTCTTTACCATGTACAATCATAAAATAGTCTAATATCTTCATTTTTTCAACATACGTAGCTATTACCCTCGAAAACTAAAACTTTTGAAATAGGAAAAGAGCCTTTAATCACATTCTTTACCATGTGCAATCATAAAATAGTCTAATATCTTCATTTTTTCCACAGACGTAGCTATTACCCTCGAAAACTAAAACTTTTGAAATAGGAAAAGAGCCTTTAATCACATTCTTTACCATGTGCAATCATAAAATAGTCTAATATCTTCATTTTTTCAACATACGTAGCTATTACCCTCGAAAACTAAAACTTTTGAAATAGGAAAAGAGCCTTTAATCACATTCTTTACCATGTGCAATCATAAAATAGTCTAATATCTTCATTTTTTCCACATACGTAGCTATTACCCTCGAAAACTAAAACTTTTGAAATAGGAAAAGAGCCTTTAATCACATTCTTTACCATGTGCAATCATAAAATAGTCTAATATCTTCATTTTTTCAACATACGTAGCTATTACCCTCGAAAACTAAAACTTTTGAAATAGGAAAAGAGCCTTTAATCACATTCTTTACCATGTGCAATCATAAAATAGTCTAATATCTTCATTTTTTCAACATACGTAGCTATTACCCTCGAAAACTAAAACTTTTGAAATAGGAAAAGAGCCTTTAATCACATTCTTTACCATTTGCAATCATAAAATAGTCTAATATCTTCATTTTTTCAACATACGTAGCTATTACCCTCGAAAACTAAAACTTTTGAAATAAAAAGAGCCTTTAATCACATTCTTTACCATTGCAATCATAAAATAGTCTAATATCTTCATTTTTTCAACATACGTAGCTATTACCCTCGAAAACTAAAACTTTTGAAATAGGAAAAGAGCCTTTAATCACATTCTTTACCATGTGCAATCATAAAATAGTCTAATATCTTCATTTTTTCCACATACGTAGCTATTACCCTCGAAAACTAAAACTTTTGAAATAGGAAAAGAGCCTTTAATCACATTCTTTACCATGTGCAATCATAAAATTGTCTAATATCTTCATTTTTTCAACATACGTAGCTATTACCCTCGAAAACTAAAACTTTTGAAATAGGAAAAGAGCCTTTAATCACATTCTTTACCATGTGCAATCATAAAATAGTCTAATATCTTCATTTTTTCAACATACGTAGCTATTACCCTCGAAAACTAAAACTTTTGAAATAGGAAAAGAGCCTTTAATCACATTCTTTACCATGTGCAATCATAAAATAGTCTAATATCTTCATTTTTTCAACATACGTAGCTATTACCCTCGAAAACTAAAACTTTTGAAATAGGAAAAGAGCCTTTAATCACATTCTTTACCATGTGCAATCATAAAATAGTCTAATATCTTCATTTTTTCAACATACGTAGCTATTACCCTCGAAAACTAAAACTTTTGAAATAGAAAGAGCCTTTAATCACATTCTTTACCATGTGCAATCATAAAATAGTCTAATATCTTCATTTTTTCAACATACGTAGCTATTACCCTCGAAAACTAAAACTTTTGAAATAGGAAAAGAGCCTTTAATCAAATTCTTTACCATGTGCAATCATAAAATAGTCTAATATCTTCATTTTTTCAACATACGTAGCTATTACCCTCGAAAACTAAAACTTTTGAAATAGGAAAAGAGCCTTTAATCACATTCTTTACCATGTGCAATCATAAAATAGTCTAATATCTTCATTTTTTCAACAGACGTAGCTATTACCCTCGAAAACTAAAACTTTTGAAATAGGAAAAGAGCCTTTAATCACATTCTTTACCATGTGCAATCATAAAATAGTCTAATATCTTCATTTTTTCAACATACGTAGCTATTACCCTCGAAAACTAAAACTTTTGAAATAGGAAAAGAGCCTTTAATCACATTCTTTACCATGTGCAATCATAAAATAGTCTAATATCTTCATTTTTTCAACATACGTAGCTATTACCCTCGAAAACTAAAACTTTTGAAATAGGAAAAGAGCCTTTAATCACATTCTTTACCATGTGCAATCATAAAATAGTCTAATATCTTCATTTTTTCAACATACGTAGCTATTACCCTCGAAAACTAAAACTTTTGAAATAGGAAAAGAGCCTTTAATCACATTCTTTACCATGTGCAATCATAAAATAGTCTAATATCTTCATTTTTTCAACATACGTAGCTATTACCCTCGAAAACTAAAACTTTTGAAATAGGAAAAGAGCCTTTAATCACATTCTTTACCATGTGCAATCATAAAATAGTCTAATATCTTCATTTTTTCAACATACGTAGCTATTACCCTCGAAAACTAAAACTTTTGAAATAGGAAAAGAGCCTTTAATCACATTCTTTACCATGTGCAATCATAAAATAGTCTAATATCTTCATTTTTTCAACATACGTAGCTATTACCCTCGAAAACTAAAACTTTTGAAATAGGAAAAGAGCCTTTAATCACATTCTTTACCATGTGCAATCATAAAATAGTCTAATATCTTCATTTTTTCAACATACGTAGCTATTACCCTCGAAAACTAAAACTTTTGAAATAGGAAAAGAGCCTTTAATCACATTCTTTACCATGTGCAATCATAAAATAGTCTAATATCTTCATTTTTTCAACATACGTAGCTATTACCCTCGAAAACTAAAACTTTTGAAATAGGAAAAGAGCCTTTAATCACATTCTTTACCATGTGCAATCATAAAATAGTCTAATATCTTCATTTTTTCAACATACGTAGCTATTACCCTCGAAAACTAAAACTTTTGAAATAGGAAAAGAGCCTTTAATCACATTCTTTACCATGTGCAATCATAAAATAGTCTAATATCTTCATTTTTTCAACATACGTAGCTATTACCCTCGAAAACTAAAACTTTTGAAATAGGAAAAGAGCCTTTAATCACATTCTTTACCATGTGCAATCATAAAATAGTCTAATATCTTCATTTTTTCAACATACGTAGCTATTACCCTCGAAAACTAAAACTTTTGAAATAGGAAAAGAGCCTTTAATCACATTCTTTACCATGTGCAATCATAAAATAGTCTAATATCTTCATTTTTTCAACATACGTAGCTATTACCCTCGAAAACTAAAACTTTTGAAATAGGAAAAGAGCCTTTAATCACATTCTTTACCATGTGCAATCATAAAATAGTCTAATATCTTCATTTTTTCAACATACGTAGCTATTACCCTCGAAAACTAAAACTTTTGAAATAGGAAAAGAGCCTTTAATCACATTCTTTACCATGTGCAATCATAAAATAGTCTAATATCTTCATTTTTTCAACATACGTAGCTATTACCCTCGAAAACTAAAACTTTTGAAATAGGAAAAGAGCCTTTAATCACATTCTTTACCATGTGCAATCATAAAATAGTCTAATATCTTCATTTTTTCAACATACGTAGCTATTACCCTCGAAAACTAAAACTTTTGAAATAGGAAAAGAGCCTTTAATCACATTCTTTACCATGTGCAATCATAAAATAGTCTAATATCTTCATTTTTTCAACATACGTAGCTATTACCCTCGAAAACTAAAACTTTTGAAATAGGAAAAGAGCCTTTAATCACATTCTTTACCATGTGCAATCATAAAATAGTCTAATATCTTCATTTTTTCAACATACGTAGCTATTACCCTCGAAAACTAAAACTTTTGAAATAGGAAAAGAGCCTTTAATCACATTCTTTACCATGTGCAATCATAAAATAGTCTAATATCTTCATTTTTTCAACATACGTAGCTATTACCCTCGAAAACTAAAACTTTTGAAATAGGAAAAGAGCCTTTAATCACATTCTTTACCATGTGCAATCATAAAATAGTCTAATATCTTCATTTTTTCAACATACGTAGCTATTACCCTCGAAAACTAAAACTTTTGAAATAGGAAAAGAGCCTTTAATCACATTCTTTACCATGTGCAATCATAAAATAGTCTAATATCTTCATTTTTTCAACATACGTAGCTATTACCCTCGAAAACTAAAACTTTTGAAATAGGAAAAGAGCCTTTAATCACATTCTTTACCATGTGCAATCATAAAATAGTCTAATATCTTCATTTTTTCAACATACGTAGCTATTACCCTCGAAAACTAAAACTTTTGAAATAGGAAAAGAGCCTTTAATCACATTCTTTACCATGTGCAATCATAAAATAGTCTAATATCTTCATTTTTTCAACATACGTAGCTATTACCCTCGAAAACTAAAACTTTTGAAATAGGAAAAGAGCCTTTAATCACATTCTTTACCATGTGCAATCATAAAATAGTCTAATATCTTCATTTTTTCAACATACGTAGCTATTACCCTCGAAAACTAAAACTTTTGAAATAGGAAAAGAGCCTTTAATCACATTCTTTACCATGTGCAATCATAAAATAGTCTAATATCTTCATTTTTTCAACATACGTAGCTATTACCCTCGAAAACTAAAACTTTTGAAATAGGAAAAGAGCCTTTAATCACATTCTTTACCATGTGCAATCATAAAATAGTCTAATATCTTCATTTTTTCAACATACGTAGCTATTACCCTCGAAAACTAAAACTTTTGAAATAGGAAAAGAGCCTTTAATCACATTCTTTACCATTTGCAATCATAAAATAGTCTAATATCTTCATTTTTTCAACATACGTAGCTATTACCCTCGAAAACTAAAACTTTTGAAATAGGAAAAGAGCCTTTAATCACATTCTTTACCATGTGCAATCATAAAATAGTCTAATATCTTCATTTTTTCAACATACGTAGCTATTACCCTCGAAAACTAAAACTTTTGAAATAGGAAAAGAGCCTTTAATCACATTCTTTACCATGTGCAATCATAAAATAGTCTAATATCTTCATTTTTTCAACATACGTAGCTATTACCCTCGAAAACTAAAACTTTTGAAATAGGAAAAGAGCCTTTAATCACATTCTTTACCATGTGCAATCATAAAATAGTCTAATATCTTCATTTTTTCAACATACGTAGCTATTACCCTCGAAAACTAAAACTTTTGAAATAGGAAAAGAGCCTTTAATCACATTCTTTACCATGTGCAATCATAAAATAGTCTAATATCTTCATTTTTTCAACATACGTAGCTATTACCCTCGAAAACTAAAACTTTTGAAATAGGAAAAGAGCCTTTAATCACATTCTTTACCATGTGCAATCATAAAATAGTCTAATATCTTCATTTTTTCAACATACGTAGCTATTACCCTCGAAAACTAAAACTTTTGAAATAGGAAAAGAGCCTTTAATCACATTCTTTACCATGTGCAATCATAAAATAGTCTAATATCTTCATTTTTTCAACATACGTAGCTATTACCCTCGAAAACTAAAACTTTTGAAATAGGAGAGAGCCTTTAATCACATTCTTTACCATGTGCAATCATAAAATAGTCTAATATCTTCATTTTTTCAACATACGTAGCTATTACCCTCGAAAACTAAAACTTTTGAAATAGGAAAAGAGCCTTTAATCACATTCTTTACCATGTGCAATCATAAAATAGTCTAATATCTTCATTTTTTCAACATACGTAGCTATTACCCTCGAAAACTAAAACTTTTGAAATAGGAAAAGAGCCTTTAATCACATTCTTTACCATTGCAATCATAAAATAGTCTAATATCTTCATTTTTTCAACAGACGTAGCTATTACCCTCGAAAACTAAAACTTTTGAAATAGGAAAAGAGCCTTTAATCACATTCTTTACCATGTGCAATCATAAAATAGTCTAATATCTTCATTTTTTCAACATACGTAGCTATTACCCTCGAAAACTAAAACTTTTGAAATAGGAAAAGAGCCTTTAATCACATTCTTTACCATGTGCAATCATAAAATAGTCTAATATCTTCATTTTTTCCACATACGTAGCTATTACCCTCGAAAACTAAAACTTTTGAAATAGGAAAAGAGCCTTTAATCACATTCTTTACCATGTGCAATCATAAAATAGTCTAATATCTTCATTTTTTCAACATACGTAGCTATTACCCTCGAAAACTAAAACTTTTGAAATAGGAAAAGAGCCTTTAATCACATTCTTTACCATGTGCAATCATAAAATAGTCTAATATCTTCATTTTTTCAACATACGTAGCTATTACCCTCGAAAACTAAAACTTTTGAAATAGGAAAAGAGCCTTTAATCACATTCTTTACCATTTGCAATCATAAAATAGTCTAATATCTTCATTTTTTCAACATACGTAGCTATTACCCTCGAAAACTAAAACTTTTGAAATAGGAAAAGAGCCTTTAATCACATTCTTTACCATGTGCAATCATAAAATAGTCTAATATCTTCATTTTTTCAACATACGTAGCTATTACCCTCGAAAACTAAAACTTTTGAAATAGGAAAAGAGCCTTTAATCACATTCTTTACCATGTGCAATCATAAAATAGTCTAATATCTTCATTTTTTCAACATACGTAGCTATTACCCTCGAAAACTAAAACTTTTGAAATAGGAAAAGAGCCTTTAATCACATTCTTTACCATGTGCAATCATAAAATAGTCTAATATCTTCATTTTTTCAACATACGTAGCTATTACCCTCGAAAACTAAAACTTTTGAAATAGGAAAAGAGCCTTTAATCACATTCTTTACCATGTGCAATCATAAAATAGTCTAATATCTTCATTTTTTCAACATACGTAGCTATTACCCTCGAAAACTAAAACTTTTGAAATAGGAAAAGAGCCTTTAATCACATTCTTTACCATGTGCAATCATAAAATAGTCTAATATCTTCATTTTTTCAACATACGTAGCTATTACCCTCGAAAACTAAAACTTTTGAAATAGGAAAAGAGCCTTTAATCACATTCTTTACCATGTGCAATCATAAAATAGTCTAATATCTTCATTTTTTCAACATACGTAGCTATTACCCTCGAAAACTAAAACTTTTGAAATAGGAAAAGAGCCTTTAATCACATTCTTTACCATGTGCAATCATAAAATAGTCTAATATCTTCATTTTTTCAACATACGTAGCTATTACCCTCGAAAACTAAAACTTTTGAAATAGGAAAAGAGCCTTTAATCACATTCTTTACCATGTGCAATCATAAAATAGTCTAATATCTTCATTTTTTCAACAGACGTAGCTATTACCCTCGAAAACTAAAACTTTTGAAATAGGAAAAGAGCCTTTAATCACATTCTTTACCATGTGCAATCATAAAATAGTCTAATATCTTCATTTTTTCAACATACGTAGCTATTACCCTCGAAAACTAAAACTTTTGAAATAGGAAAAGAGCCTTTAATCACATTCTTTACCATGTGCAATCATAAAATAGTCTAATATCTTCATTTTTTCAACATACGTAGCTATTACCCTCGAAAACTAAAACTTTTGAAATAGGAAAAGAGCCTTTAATCACATTCTTTACCATGTGCAATCATAAAATAGTCTAATATCTTCATTTTTTCAACATACGTAGCTATTACCCTCGAAAACTAAAACTTTTGAAATAGGAAAAGAGCCTTTAATCACATTCTTTACCATGTGCAATCATAAAATAGTCTAATATCTTCATTTTTTCAACATACGTAGCTATTACCCTCGAAAACTAAAACTTTTGAAATAGGAAAAGAGCCTTTAATCACATTCTTTACCATGTGCAATCATAAAATAGTCTAATATCTTCATTTTTTCAACATACGTAGCTATTACCCTCGAAAACTAAAACTTTTGAAATAGGAAAAGAGCCTTTAATCACATTCTTTACCATGTGCAATCATAAAATAGTCTAATATCTTCATTTTTTCAACATACGTAGCTATTACCCTCGAAAACTAAAACTTTTGAAATAGGAAAAGAGCCTTTAATCACATTCTTTACCATGTGCAATCATAAAATAGTCTAATATCTTCATTTTTTCAACATACGTAGCTATTACCCTCGAAAACTAAAACTTTTGAAATAGGAAAAGAGCCTTTAATCACATTCTTTACCATGTGCAATCATAAAATAGTCTAATATCTTCATTTTTTCAACATACGTAGCTATTACCCTCGAAAACTAAAACTTTTGAAATAGGAAAAGAGCCTTTAATCACATTCTTTACCATGTGCAATCATAAAATAGTCTAATATCTTCATTTTTTCAACATACGTAGCTATTACCCTCGAAAACTAAAACTTTTGAAATAGGAAAAGAGCCTTTAATCACATTCTTTACCATGTGCAATCATAAAATAGTCTAATATCTTCATTTTTTCAACATACGTAGCTATTACCCTCGAAAACTAAAACTTTTGAAATAGGAAAAGAGCCTTTAATCACATTCTTTACCATGTGCAATCATAAAATAGTCTAATATCTTCATTTTTTCAACATACGTAGCTATTACCCTCGAAAACTAAAACTTTTGAAATAGGAAAAGAGCCTTTAATCACATTCTTTACCATGTGCAATCATAAAATAGTCTAATATCTTCATTTTTTCAACATACGTAGCTATTACCCTCGAAAACTAAAACTTTTGAAATAGGAAAAGAGCCTTTAATCACATTCTTTACCATGTGCAATCATAAAATAGTCTAATATCTTCATTTTTTCAACATACGTAGCTATTACCCTCGAAAACTAAAACTTTTGAAATAGGAAAAGAGCCTTTAATCACATTCTTTACCATGTGCAATCATAAAATAGTCTAATATCTTCATTTTTTCAACATACGTAGCTATTACCCTCGAAAACTAAAACTTTTGAAATAGGAAAAGAGCCTTTAATCACATTCTTTACCATGTGCAATCATAAAATAGTCTAATATCTTCATTTTTTCAACATACGTAGCTATTACCCTCGAAAACTAAAACTTTTGAAATAGGAAAAGAGCCTTTAATCACATTCTTTACCATGTGCAATCATAAAATAGTCTAATATCTTCATTTTTTCAACATACGTAGCTATTACCCTCGAAAACTAAAACTTTTGAAATAGGAAAAGAGCCTTTAATCACATTCTTTACCATGTGCAATCATAAAATAGTCTAATATCTTCATTTTTTCAACATACGTAGCTATTACCCTCGAAAACTAAAACTTTTGAAATAGGAAAAGAGCCTTTAATCACATTCTTTACCATGTGCAATCATAAAATAGTCTAATATCTTCATTTTTTCAACATACGTAGCTATTACCCTCGAAAACTAAAACTTTTGAAATAGGAAAAGAGCCTTTAATCACATTCTTTACCATGTGCAATCATAAAATAGTCTAATATCTTCATTTTTTCAACATACGTAGCTATTACCCTCGAAAACTAAAACTTTTGAAATAGGAAAAGAGCCTTTAATCACATTCTTTACCATGTGCAATCATAAAATAGTCTAATATCTTCATTTTTTCAACATACGTAGCTATTACCCTCGAAAACTAAAACTTTTGAAATAGGAAAAGAGCCTTTAATCACATTCTTTACCATGTGCAATCATAAAATAGTCTAATATCTTCATTTTTTCAACATACGTAGCTATTACCCTCGAAAACTAAAACTTTTGAAATAGGAAAAGAGCCTTTAATCACATTCTTTACCATGTGCAATCATAAAATAGTCTAATATCTTCATTTTTTCAACATACGTAGCTATTACCCTCGAAAACTAAAACTTTTGAAATAGGAAAAGAGCCTTTAATCACATTCTTTACCATGTGCAATCATAAAATAGTCTAATATCTTCATTTTTTCAACATACGTAGCTATTACCCTCGAAAACTAAAACTTTTGAAATAGGAAAAGAGCCTTTAATCACATTCTTTACCATTGCAATCATAAAATAGTCTAATATCTTCATTTTTTCAACATACGTAGCTATTACCCTCGAAAACTAAAACTTTTGAAATAGGAAAAGAGCCTTTAATCACATTCTTTACCATGTGCAATCATAAAATAGTCTAATATCTTCATTTTTTCAACATACGTAGCTATTACCCTCGAAAACTAAAACTTTTGAAATAGGAAAAGAGCCTTTAATCACATTCTTTACCATGTGCAATCATAAAATAGTCTAATATCTTCATTTTTTCAACATACGTAGCTATTACCCTCGAAAACTAAAACTTTTGAAATAGGAAAAGAGCCTTTAATCACATTCTTTACCATTTGCAATCATAAAATAGTCTAATATCTTCATTTTTTCAACATACGTAGCTATTACCCTCGAAAACTAAAACTTTTGAAATAGGAAAAGAGCCTTTAATCACATTCTTTACCATGTGCAATCATAAAATAGTCTAATATCTTCATTTTTTCAACATACGTAGCTATTACCCTCGAAAACTAAAACTTTTGAAATAGGAAAAGAGCCTTTAATCACATTCTTTACCATGTGCAATCATAAAATAGTCTAATATCTTCATTTTTTCAACATACGTAGCTATTACCCTCGAAAACTAAAACTTTTGAAATAGGAAAAGAGCCTTTAATCACATTCTTTACCATGTGCAATCATAAAATAGTCTAATATCTTCATTTTTTCAACATACGTAGCTATTACCCTCGAAAACTAAAACTTTTGAAATAGGAAAAGAGCCTTTAATCACATTCTTTACCATGTGCAATCATAAAATAGTCTAATATCTTCATTTTTTCAACATACGTAGCTATTACCCTCGAAAACTAAAACTTTTGAAATAGGAAAAGAGCCTTTAATCACATTCTTTACCATGTGCAATCATAAAATAGTCTAATATCTTCATTTTTTCAACATACGTAGCTATTACCCTCGAAAACTAAAACTTTTGAAATAGGAAAAGAGCCTTTAATCACATTCTTTACCATGTGCAATCATAAAATAGTCTAATATCTTCATTTTTTCAACATACGTAGCTATTACCCTCGAAAACTAAAACTTTTGAAATAGGAAAAGAGCCTTTAATCACATTCTTTACCATGTGCAATCATAAAATAGTCTAATATCTTCATTTTTTCAACATACGTAGCTATTACCCTCGAAAACTAAAACTTTTGAAATAGGAAAAGAGCCTTTAATCACATTCTTTACCATGTGCAATCATAAAATAGTCTAATATCTTCATTTTTTCAACAGACGTAGCTATTACCCTCGAAAACTAAAACTTTTGAAATAGGAAAAGAGCCTTTAATCACATTCTTTACCATTTGCAATCATAAAATAGTCTAATATCTTCATTTTTTCAACATACGTAGCTATTACCCTCGAAAACTAAAACTTTTGAAATAGGAAAAGAGCCTTTAATCACATTCTTTACCATGTGCAATCATAAAATAGTCTAATATCTTCATTTTTTCAACATACGTAGCTATTACCCTCGAAAACTAAAACTTTTGAAATAGGAAAAGAGCCTTTAATCACATTCTTTACCATGTGCAATCATAAAATAGTCTAATATCTTCATTTTTTCAACATACGTAGCTATTACCCTCGAAAACTAAAACTTTTGAAATAGGAAAAGAGCCTTTAATCACATTCTTTACCATGTGCAATCATAAAATAGTCTAATATCTTCATTTTTTCAACATACGTAGCTATTACCCTCGAAAACTAAAACTTTTGAAATAGGAAAAGAGCCTTTAATCACATTCTTTACCATGTGCAATCATAAAATAGTCTAATATCTTCATTTTTTCAACATACGTAGCTATTACCCTCGAAAACTAAAACTTTTGAAATAGGAAAAGAGCCTTTAATCACATTCTTTACCATGTGCAATCATAAAATAGTCTAATATCTTCATTTTTTCAACATACGTAGCTATTACCCTCGAAAACTAAAACTTTTGAAATAGGAAAAGAGCCTTTAATCACATTCTTTACCATGTGCAATCATAAAATAGTCTAATATCTTCATTTTTTCAACATACGTAGCTATTACCCTCGAAAACTAAAACTTTTGAAATAGGAAAAGAGCCTTTAATCACATTCTTTACCATGTGCAATCATAAAATAGTCTAATATCTTCATTTTTTCAACATACGTAGCTATTACCCTCGAAAACTAAAACTTTTGAAATAGGAAAAGAGCCTTTAATCACATTCTTTACCATGTGCAATCATAAAATAGTCTAATATCTTCATTTTTTCAACATACGTAGCTATTACCCTCGAAAACTAAAACTTTTGAAATAGGAAAAGAGCCTTTAATCACATTCTTTACCATGTGCAATCATAAAATAGTCTAATATCTTCATTTTTTCAACATACGTAGCTATTACCCTCGAAAACTAAAACTTTTGAAATAGGAAAAGAGCCTTTAATCACATTCTTTACCATGTGCAATCATAAAATAGTCTAATATCTTCATTTTTTCAACATACGTAGCTATTACCCTCGAAAACTAAAACTTTTGAAATAGGAAAAGAGCCTTTAATCACATTCTTTACCATGTGCAATCATAAAATAGTCTAATATCTTCATTTTTTCAACATACGTAGCTATTACCCTCGAAAACTAAAACTTTTGAAATAGGAAAAGAGCCTTTAATCACATTCTTTACCATGTGCAATCATAAAATAGTCTAATATCTTCATTTTTTCAACATACGTAGCTATTACCCTCGAAAACTAAAACTTTTGAAATAGGAAAAGAGCCTTTAATCACATTCTTTACCATGTGCAATCATAAAATAGTCTAATATCTTCATTTTTTCAACATACGTAGCTATTACCCTCGAAAACTAAAACTTTTGAAATAGGAAAAGAGCCTTTAATCACATTCTTTACCATGTGCAATCATAAAATAGTCTAATATCTTCATTTTTTCAACATACGTAGCTATTACCCTCGAAAACTAAAACTTTTGAAATAGGAAAAGAGCCTTTAATCACATTCTTTACCATGTGCAATCATAAAATAGTCTAATATCTTCATTTTTTCAACATACGTAGCTATTACCCTCGAAAACTAAAACTTTTGAAATAGGAAAAGAGCCTTTAATCACATTCTTTACCATGTGCAATCATAAAATAGTCTAATATCTTCATTTTTTCAACATACGTAGCTATTACCCTCGAAAACTAAAACTTTTGAAATAGGAAAAGAGCCTTTAATCACATTCTTTACCATGTGCAATCATAAAATAGTCTAATATCTTCATTTTTTCAACATACGTAGCTATTACCCTCGAAAACTAAAACTTTTGAAATAGGAAAAGAGCCTTTAATCACATTCTTTACCATGTGCAATCATAAAATAGTCTAATATCTTCATTTTTTCAACATACGTAGCTATTACCCTCGAAAACTAAAACTTTTGAAATAGGAAAAGAGCCTTTAATCACATTCTTTACCATGTGCAATCATAAAATAGTCTAATATCTTCATTTTTTCAACATACGTAGCTATTACCCTCGAAAACTAAAACTTTTGAAATAGGAAAAGAGCCTTTAATCACATTCTTTACCATGTGCAATCATAAAATAGTCTAATATCTTCATTTTTTCAACATACGTAGCTATTACCCTCGAAAACTAAAACTTTTGAAATAGGAAAAGAGCCTTTAATCACATTCTTTACCATGTGCAATCATAAAATAGTCTAATATCTTCATTTTTTCAACATACGTAGCTATTACCCTCGAAAACTAAAACTTTTGAAATAGGAAAAGAGCCTTTAATCACATTCTTTACCATGCAATCATAAAATAGTCTAATATCTTCATTTTTTCAACATACGTAGCTATTACCCTCGAAAACTAAAACTTTTGAAATAGGAAAAGAGCCTTTAATCACATTCTTTACCATGTGCAATCATAAAATAGTCTAATATCTTCATTTTTTCAACATACGTAGCTATTACCCTCGAAAACTAAAACTTTTGAAATAGGAAAAGAGCCTTTAATCACATTCTTTACCATGTGCAATCATAAAATAGTCTAATATCTTCATTTTTTCAACATACGTAGCTATTACCCTCGAAAACTAAAACTTTTGAAATAGGAAAAGAGCCTTTAATCACATTCTTTACCATGTGCAATCATAAAATAGTCTAATATCTTCATTTTTTCAACATACGTAGCTATTACCCTCGAAAACTAAAACTTTTGAAATAGGAAAAGAGCCTTTAATCACATTCTTTACCATTTGCAATCATAAAATAGTCTAATATCTTCATTTTTTCAACATACGTAGCTATTACCCTCGAAAACTAAAACTTTTGAAATAGGAAAAGAGCCTTTAATCACATTCTTTACCATGTGCAATCATAAAATAGTCTAATATCTTCATTTTTTCAACATACGTAGCTATTACCCTCGAAAACTAAAACTTTTGAAATAGGAAAAGAGCCTTTAATCACATTCTTTACCATGTGCAATCATAAAATAGTCTAATATCTTCATTTTTTCAACATACGTAGCTATTACCCTCGAAAACTAAAACTTTTGAAATAGGAAAAGAGCCTTTAATCACATTCTTTACCATGTGCAATCATAAAATAGTCTAATATCTTCATTTTTTCAACATACGTAGCTATTACCCTCGAAAACTAAAACTTTTGAAATAGGAAAAGAGCCTTTAATCACATTCTTTACCATGTGCAATCATAAAATAGTCTAATATCTTCATTTTTTCAACATACGTAGCTATTACCCTCGAAAACTAAAACTTTTGAAATAGGAAAAGAGCCTTTAATCACATTCTTTACCATGTGCAATCATAAAATAGTCTAATATCTTCATTTTTTCAACATACGTAGCTATTACCCTCGAAAACTAAAACTTTTGAAATAGGAAAAGAGCCTTTAATCACATTCTTTACCATGTGCAATCATAAAATAGTCTAATATCTTCATTTTTTCAACATACGTAGCTATTACCCTCGAAAACTAAAACTTTTGAAATAGGAAAAGAGCCTTTAATCACATTCTTTACCATTTGCAATCATAAAATAGTCTAATATCTTCATTTTTTCAACACGTAGCTATTACCCTCGAAAACTAAAACTTTTGAAATAGGAAAAGAGCCTTTAATCACATTCTTTACCATGTGCAATCATAAAATAGTCTAATATCTTCATTTTTTCAACATACGTAGCTATTACCCTCGAAAACTAAAACTTTTGAAATAGGAAAAGAGCCTTTAATCACATTCTTTACCATTTGCAATCATAAAATAGTCTAATATCTTCATTTTTTCAACATACGTAGCTATTACCCTCGAAAACTAAAACTTTTGAAATAGGAAAAGAGCCTTTAATCACATTCTTTACCATGTGCAATCATAAAATAGTCTAATATCTTCATTTTTTCAACATACGTAGCTATTACCCTCGAAAACTAAAACTTTTGAAATAGGAAAAGAGCCTTTAATCACATTCTTTACCATTTGCAATCATAAAATAGTCTAATATCTTCATTTTTTCAACATACGTAGCTATTACCCTCGAAAACTAAAACTTTTGAAATAGGAAAAGAGCCTTTAATCACATTCTTTACCATTTGCAATCATAAAATAGTCTAATATCTTCATTTTTTCAACATACGTAGCTATTACCCTCGAAAACTAAAACTTTTGAAATAGGAAAAGAGCCTTTAATCACATTCTTTACCATTGCAATCATAAAATAGTCTAATATCTTCATTTTTTCAACATACGTAGCTATTACCCTCGAAAACTAAAACTTTTGAAATAGGAAAAGAGCCTTTAATCACATTCTTTACCATGTGCAATCATAAAATAGTCTAATATCTTCATTTTTTCAACATACGTAGCTATTACCCTCGAAAACTAAAACTTTTGAAATAGGAAAAGAGCCTTTAATCACATTCTTTACCATGTGCAATCATAAAATAGTCTAATATCTTCATTTTTTCAACATACGTAGCTATTACCCTCGAAAACTAAAACTTTTGAAATAGGAAAAGAGCCTTTAATCACATTCTTTACCATGTGCAATCATAAAATAGTCTAATATCTTCATTTTTTCAACATACGTAGCTATTACCCTCGAAAACTAAAACTTTTGAAATAGGAAAAGAGCCTTTAATCACATTCTTTACCATGTGCAATCATAAAATAGTCTAATATCTTCATTTTTTCAACATACGTAGCTATTACCCTCGAAAACTAAAACTTTTGAAATAGGAAAAGAGCCTTTAATCACATTCTTTACCATGTTGCAATCATAAAATAGTCTAATATCTTCATTTTTTCAACATACGTAGCTATTACCCTCGAAAACTAAAACTTTTGAAATAGGAAAAGAGCCTTTAATCACATTCTTTACCATGTGCAATCATAAAATAGTCTAATATCTTCATTTTTTCAACATACGTAGCTATTACCCTCGAAAACTAAAACTTTTGAAATAGGAAAAGAGCCTTTAATCACATTCTTTACCATGTGCAATCATAAAATAGTCTAATATCTTCATTTTTTCAACATACGTAGCTATTACCCTCGAAAACTAAAACTTTTGAAATAGGAAAAGAGCCTTTAATCACATTCTTTACCATTGCAATCATAAAATAGTCTAATATCTTCATTTTTTCAACATACGTAGCTATTACCCTCGAAAACTAAAACTTTTGAAATAGGAAAAGAGCCTTTAATCACATTCTTTACCATGTGCAATCATAAAATAGTCTAATATCTTCATTTTTTCAACATACGTAGCTATTACCCTCGAAAACTAAAACTTTTGAAATAGGAAAAGAGCCTTTAATCACATTCTTTACCATGTGCAATCATAAAATAGTCTAATATCTTCATTTTTTCAACATACGTAGCTATTACCCTCGAAAACTAAAACTTTTGAAATAGGAAAAGAGCCTTTAATCACATTCTTTACCATGTGCAATCATAAAATAGTCTAATATCTTCATTTTTTCAACATACGTAGCTATTACCCTCGAAAACTAAAACTTTTGAAATAGGAAAAGAGCCTTTAATCACATTCTTTACCATGTGCAATCATAAAATAGTCTAATATCTTCATTTTTTCAACATACGTAGCTATTACCCTCGAAAACTAAAACTTTTGAAATAGGAAAAGAGCCTTTAATCACATTCTTTACCATGTGCAATCATAAAATAGTCTAATATCTTCATTTTTTCAACATACGTAGCTATTACCCTCGAAAACTAAAACTTTTGAAATAGGAAAAGAGCCTTTAATCACATTCTTTACCATGTGCAATCATAAAATAGTCTAATATCTTCATTTTTTCAACATACGTAGCTATTACCCTCGAAAACTAAAACTTTTGAAATAGGAAAAGAGCCTTTAATCACATTCTTTACCATGTGCAATCATAAAATAGTCTAATATCTTCATTTTTTCAACATACGTAGCTATTACCCTCGAAAACTAAAACTTTTGAAATAGGAAAAGAGCCTTTAATCACATTCTTTACCATGTGCAATCATAAAATAGTCTAATATCTTCATTTTTTCAACATACGTAGCTATTACCCTCGAAAACTAAAACTTTTGAAATAGGAAAAGAGCCTTTAATCACATTCTTTACCATGTGCAATCATAAAATAGTCTAATATCTTCATTTTTTCAACATACGTAGCTATTACCCTCGAAAACTAAAACTTTTGAAATAGGAAAAGAGCCTTTAATCACATTCTTTACCATGTGCAATCATAAAATAGTCTAATATCTTCATTTTTTCAACATACGTAGCTATTACCCTCGAAAACTAAAACTTTTGAAATAGGAAAAGAGCCTTTAATCACATTCTTTACCATGTGCAATCATAAAATAGTCTAATATCTTCATTTTTTCAACATACGTAGCTATTACCCTCGAAAACTAAAACTTTTGAAATAGGAAAAGAGCCTTTAATCACATTCTTTACCATGTGCAATCATAAAATAGTCTAATATCTTCATTTTTTCAACATACGTAGCTATTACCCTCGAAAACTAAAACTTTTGAAATAGGAAAAGAGCCTTTAATCACATTCTTTACCATGTGCAATCATAAAATAGTCTAATATCTTCATTTTTTCAACATACGTAGCTATTACCCTCGAAAACTAAAACTTTTGAAATAGGAAAAGAGCCTTTAATCACATTCTTTACCATGTGCAATCATAAAATAGTCTAATATCTTCATTTTTTCAACATACGTAGCTATTACCCTCGAAAACTAAAACTTTTGAAATAGGAAAAGAGCCTTTAATCACATTCTTTACCATGTGCAATCATAAAATAGTCTAATATCTTCATTTTTTCAACATACGTAGCTATTACCCTCGAAAACTAAAACTTTTGAAATAGGAAAAGAGCCTTTAATCACATTCTTTACCATGTGCAATCATAAAATAGTCTAATATCTTCATTTTTTCAACATACGTAGCTATTACCCTCGAAAACTAAAACTTTTGAAATAGGAAAAGAGCCTTTAATCACATTCTTTACCATGTGCAATCATAAAATAGTCTAATATCTTCATTTTTTCAACATACGTAGCTATTACCCTCGAAAACTAAAACTTTTGAAATAGGAAAAGAGCCTTTAATCACATTCTTTACCATTGCAATCATAAAATAGTCTAATATCTTCATTTTTTCAACATACGTAGCTATTACCCTCGAAAACTAAAACTTTTGAAATAGGAAAAGAGCCTTTAATCACATTCTTTACCATGTGCAATCATAAAATAGTCTAATATCTTCATTTTTTCAACATACGTAGCTATTACCCTCGAAAACTAAAACTTTTGAAATAGGAAAAGAGCCTTTAATCACATTCTTTACCATGTGCAATCATAAAATAGTCTAATATCTTCATTTTTTCAACATACGTAGCTATTACCCTCGAAAACTAAAACTTTTGAAATAGGAAAAGAGCCTTTAATCACATTCTTTACCATGTGCAATCATAAAATAGTCTAATATCTTCATTTTTTCACATACGTAGCTATTACCCTCGAAAACTAAAACTTTTGAAATAGGAAAAGAGCCTTTAATCACATTCTTTACCATGTGCAATCATAAAATAGTCTAATATCTTCATTTTTTCAACATACGTAGCTATTACCCTCGAAAACTAAAACTTTTGAAATAGGAAAAGAGCCTTTAATCACATTCTTTACCATGTGCAATCATAAAATAGTCTAATATCTTCATTTTTTCAACATACGTAGCTATTACCCTCGAAAACTAAAACTTTTGAAATAGGAAAAGAGCCTTTAATCACATTCTTTACCATGTGCAATCATAAAATAGTCTAATATCTTCATTTTTTCAACATACGTAGCTATTACCCTCGAAAACTAAAACTTTTGAAATAGGAAAAGAGCCTTTAATCACATTCTTTACCATGTGCAATCATAAAATAGTCTAATATCTTCATTTTTTCAACATACGTAGCTATTACCCTCGAAAACTAAAACTTTTGAAATAGGAAAAGAGCCTTTAATCACATTCTTTACCATGTGCAATCATAAAATAGTCTAATATCTTCATTTTTTCAACATACGTAGCTATTACCCTCGAAAACTAAAACTTTTGAAATAGGAAAAGAGCCTTTAATCACATTCTTTACCATGTGCAATCATAAAATTGTCTAATATCTTCATTTTTTCAACATACGTAGCTATTACCCTCGAAAACTAAAACTTTTGAAATAGGAAAAGAGCTTTAATCACATTCTTTACCATGTGCAATCATAAAATAGTCTAATATCTTCATTTTTTCAACATACGTAGCTATTACCCTCGAAAACTAAAACTTTTGAATAGGAAAAGAGCCTTTAATCACATTCTTTACCATTGCAATCATAAAATAGTCTAATATCTTCATTTTTTCAACATACGTAGCTATTACCCTCGAAAACTAAAACTTTTGAAATAGGAAAAGAGCCTTTAATCACATTCTTTACCATGTGCAATCATAAAATAGTCTAATATCTTCATTTTTTCAACATACGTAGCTATTACCTCGAAAACTAAAACTTTTGAAATAGGAAAAGAGCCTTTAATCACATTCTTTACCATGTGCAATCATAAAATAGTCTAATATCTTCATTTTTTCAACATACGTAGCTATTACCCTCGAAAACTAAAACTTTTGAAATAGGAAAAGAGCCTTTAATCACATTCTTTACCATTTACAATCATAAAATAGTCTAATATCTTCATTTTTTCAACATACGTAGCTATTACCCTCGAAAACTAAAACTTTTGTCATAGGAAAAGAGCCTTTAATCACATTCTTTACCATGTGCAATCATAAAATAGTCTAATATCTTCATTTTTTCAACATACGTAGCTATTACCCTCGAAAACTAAAACTTTTGAAATAGGAAAAGAGCCTTTAATCACATTCTTTACCATGTGCAATCATAAAATAGTCTAATATCTTCATTTTTTCAACATACGTAGCTATTACCCTCGAAAACTAAAACTTTTGAAATAGGAAAAGAGCCTTTAATCCCATTCTTTACCATTTACAATCATAAAATAGTCTAATATCTTCATTTTTTCCACATACGTAGCTACTACCCTCGAAAACTAAAACTTTTGACATAGGAAAAGAACGTTTAATCACATTCTTTACCATGTGCAATCATAAAATTGTCTAATATCTTCATTTTTTCAACATACGTAGCTATTACCCTCGAAAACTAAAACTTTTGAAATAGGAAAAGAGCCTTTAATCACATTCTTTACCATGTGCAATCATAAAATAGTCTAATATCTTCATTTTTTCAATACGTAGCTATTACCCTCGAAAACTAAAACTTTTGAAATAGGAAAAGAGCCTTTAATCACATTCTTTACCATGTTACAATCATAAAATTGTCTAATATCTTCATTTTTTCAACATACGTAGCTATTACCCTCGAAAACTAAAACTTTTGAATAGGAAAAGAGCCTTTAATCACATTCTTTACCATGTGCAATCATAAAATTGTCTAATATCTTCATTTTTTCAACATACGTAGCTATTACCCTCGAAAACTAAAACTTTTGAAATAGGAAAAGAGCCTTTAATCACATTCTTTACCATGTGCAATCATAAAATAGTCTAATATCTTCATTTTTTCAACATACGTAGCTATTACCCTCGAAAACTAAAACTTTTGAAATAGGAAAGAGCCTTTAATCA
>NW_027065181.1:0-22853 GCF_032884065.1 Artemia franciscana
TAAACATTCTTTACCATGTGCAATCATAAAATAGTCTAATATCCTTCATTTTTTCAACATACGTAGCTATTACCACTCGAAAACTAAAACTTTTGAAATAGGAAAAGAGCCTTTAATCACATTTTTACCCATTTGCAATCATAAAATAGTCTAATATCTTCATTTTTTCAACATACGTAGCTATTACCCTCGAAAACTAAAACTTTTGACATAGGAAAAGAGCCTCTAATCACATTCTTTACCATTTGCAATCATAAAATAGTCTAATATCTTCATTTTTTCAACAAACGTAGCTATTACCCTCGAAAAATAAAACTTTTGAAATAGGAAAGGAGCCTTTAATCACATTCTTTAATATGTGCAATCATAAAATAGTCTAATATCTTCATTTTTTCAACATACGTAGCTATTACCCTCGAAAACTAAAACTTTTGGACATAGGAAAAAAGCCTTTAATCACATTCTTTTACCATTTGCAATCATAAAATAGTCTAATATCTTCATTTTTTCAACATACGTAGCTATTACCCTCGAAAACTAAAACTTTTGAAATAGGAAAAGAGCCTTTAATCACATTCTTTACCATGTTGCAATCATAAATAGTCTAATATCTTCATTTTTTCAGCATACGTAGCTATTACCCTCGAAAACTAAACTTTTGAAATAGGAAAAGAGCTTTAATCACATTCTTTACCATGTGCAATCATAAAATAATTTAATATCTTCATTTTTTCAACATACGTAGCTATTACCCTCAAAAACTAAAACTTTTGAAATAGGAAAAGAGCCTTTAATCACATTCTTTACCATTTGCAATCATAAAATAGTCTAATATCTTCATTTTTTCAACATACGTAGCTATTACCCTCGAAAACTAAAACTTTTGACATAGGAAAAGAGCCTTTAATCACATTCTTTACCATTTGCAATCATAAAATAGTCTAATATCTTCATTTTTTCAACATACGTAGCTATTACCCTAGAAAACTAAAACTTTTGAAATAGGAAAAGAGCCTTTAATCACATTCTTTACCATTTGCAATCATAAAATAGTCTAATATCTTCATTTTTTCAACATACGTAGCTATTACCCTCGAAAATTAAAACTTTTGAAATAGGAAAAGAGCCTTTAATCACATTCTTAACCATGTGCAATCATAAATTTGTCTAATACTCATTTTTTTCCACAGACATAGCTATAACCCTCGAAAACTAAAACTTTTGAAATAGGAAAAGAGCCTTTAATCACATTCTTTACCATTTGCAATCATAAAATAGTCTAGTATCTTCATTTTTTCAACATACGTAGCTATTACCCTCGAAAACTAAAACTTTTGAAATAGGAAAAGAGCCTTTAATCACATTATTTACCATGTGCAATCATAAAATAGTCTAATATCTTCATTTTTTCAGCATACGTAGCTATTACCCTCGAAAACTAAAACTTTTGAAATAGGAAAAGAGCCTTTAATCACATTCTTTACCATGTGCAATCATAAAATAGTTTAATATCTTCATTTTTTCAACATACGTTGCTATTACCCTCGAAGACTAAAACTTTTGAAATAGGAAAAGAGCCTTTAATCACATTCTTTACCATGTGCAATCATATAATTGTCTAATATCTTCATTTTTCAAAATACGTAGCTATTACCCTCAAAAACTAAAACTTTTGAAATAGGAAAAGAGCCTTTAATCACATTCGATACCATGTGCAATCATAAAATAGTCTAATATCTTCATTTTTTCAACATACGTAGCTATTACCCTCGAAAACTAAAACTTTTGAAATAGGAAAAGAGCCTTTAATCACATTCTTTACCATTTGCAATCATAAAATAGTCTAATATCTTCATTTTTTCAACATACGTAGCTATTACCCTCGAAAACTAAAACTTTTGACATAGGAAAAGAGCCTCTAATCACATTGTTTACCATTTGCAATCATAAAATAGTCTAATATCTTCATTTTTTCAACATAGGTAGCTATTACCCTCGAAAAATAAAACTTTTGAAATAGGAAAAGAGCCTTTAATCACATTCTTTACCATGTGCAATCATAAAATAGTCTAATATCTTCATTTTTTCAACATACGTAGCTATTACCCTCGAAAACTAAAACTTTTGACATAGGAAAAGAGCCTTTAATCACATTCTTTACCATTTGCAATCATAAAATAGTCTAATATCTTCAATTTTTCAACATACGTAGCTATTACCCTCGAAAACTAAAACTTTTGAAATAGGAAAAGAGCCTTTAATCACATTTTTTACCATGTGCAATCATAAAATAGTCTAATATCTTCATTTTTTCAGCACACTTAGCTATTACCCTCGAAAACTAAAACTTTTGAAATAGGAAAAGAGCCTTTAATCACATTCTTTACCATGTGCAATCATAAAATAGTCTAATATCTTTATTTTTTCAGCATACGTAGCTATTACCCTCAAAAACTAAAACTTTTGAAATAGGAAGAGAGCCTTTAATCACATTCTTTACCATGTGCAATCATAAAATAGTCTAATATCTTCATTTTTTCAACATACGTTGCTATTACCCACGAAAACTAAAACTTTTGAAATAGGAAAAGAGCCTTTAATCACATTCTTTACCATGTGCAATCATAAAATAGTCTAATATCTTCATTTTTCAAAATACGTAGCTATTACCCTCGAAAACTAAAACTTTTGAAAATAGGAAAAGAGCCTTTAATCACATTCTTTACCATTGCAATCATAAAATAGTCTAATATCTTCATTTTTTCAACATACGTAGCTATTACCCTCGAAAACTAAAACTTTTGAAATAGGAAAAGAGCCTTTAATCACATTTTTTACCATTTGCAATCATAAAATAGTCTAATATCTTCATTTTTTCAACATACGTAGCTATTACCCTCGAAAACTAAAACTTTTGAATAGGAAAAGAGCCTTTAATCACATTCTTTACCATTTGCAATCATAAAATAGTCTAATATCTTCATTTTTTCAACATACGTAGCTATTACCCTCGAAAACTAAAACTTTTGAAATAGGAAAGAGCCTTTAATCACATTCTTTACCATATGTGCAATCATAAAATAGTCTAATATCTTCATTTTTTCAACATACGTAGCTATTACCCTCGAAAACTAAAACTTTTGAAATAGGAAAAAGCCTTTAATCACATTCTTTACCATTTGCAATCATAAAATAGTCTAATATCTTCATTTTTTCAACATACGTAGCTATTACCCTCGAAAACTAAAACTTTTGAAATAGGAAAAGAGCCTTTAATCACATTCTTTACCATGTGCAATCATAAAATAGTCTAATATCTTCATTTTTTCAGCATACGTAGCTATTACCCTCGAAAACTAAAACTTTTGAAATAGGAAAAGAGCCTTTAATCACATTCTTTACCATGTGCAATCATAAAATAATCTAATATCTTCATTTTTTCAACATACGTAGCTATTACCCTCAAAAACTAAAACTTTTGAAATAGGAAAAGAGCCTTTAATCACATTCTTTACCATTTGCAATCATAAAATAGTCTAATATCTTCATTTTTTCAACATACGTAGCTATTACCCTCGAAAACTAAAACTTTTGACATAGGAAAAGAGCCTTTAATCACATTCTTTACCATTTGCAATCATAAAATAGTCTAATATCTTCATTTTTTCAACATACGTAGCTATTACCCTCGAAAACTAAAACTTTTGAAATAGGAAAAGAGCCTTTAATCACATTCTTTACCATTTGCAATCATAAAATAGTCTAATATCTTCATTTTTTCAACATACGTAGCTATTACCCTCGAAAACTAAAACTTTTGAAATAGGAAAAGAGCCTTTAATCACATTCTTTACCATGTGCAATCATAAATTTGTCTAATATCTTCATTTTTTCCACAGACATAGCTATAACCCTCGAAAACTAAAACTTTTGAAATAGGAAAAGAGCCTTTAATCACATTCTTTACCATTTGCAATCATAAAATAGTCTAGTATCTTCATTTTTTCAACATACGTAGCTATTACCCTCGAAAACTAAAACTTTTGAAATAGGAAAAGAGCCTTTAATCACATTATTTACCATGTGCAATCATAAAATAGTCTAATATCTTCATTTTTTCAGCATACGTAGCTATTACCCTCGAAAACTAAAACTTTTGAAATAGGAAAAGAGCCTTTAATCACATTCTTTACCATGTGCAATCATAAAATAGTTTAATATCTTCATTTTTTCAACATACGTTGCTATTACCCTCGAAGACTAAAACTTTTGAAATAGGAAAAGAGCCTTTAATCACATTCTTTACCATGTGCAATCATATAATTGTCTAATATCTTCATTTTTTCAAAATACGTAGCTATTACCCTCAAAACTAAAACTTTTGAAATAGGAAAAGAGCCTTTAATCACATTCGATTTACCATGTGCAATCATAAAATAGTCTAATATCTTCATTTTTTCAACATACGTAGCTATTACCCTCGAAAACTAAAACTTTTGAAATAGGAAAAGAGCCTTTAATCACATTCTTTACCATTTGCAATCATAAAATAGTCTAATATCTTCATTTTTTCAACATACGTAGCTATTACCCTCGAAAACTAAAACTTTTGACATAGGAAAAGAGCCTCTAATCACATTGTTTACCATTTGCAATCATAAAATAGTCTAATATCTTCATTTTTTCAACATAGGTAGCTATTACCCTCGAAAAATAAAACTTTTGAAATAGGAAAAGAGCCTTTAATCACATTCTTTACCATGTGCAATCATAAAATAGTCTAATATCTTCATTTTTTCAACATACGTAGCTATTACCCTCGAAAACTAAAACTTTTGACATAGGAAAAGAGCCTTTAATCACATTCTTTACCATTTGCAATCATAAAACAGTCTAATATCTTCATTTTTTCAACATACGTAGCTATTACCCTCGAAAACTAAAACTTTTGAAATAGGAAAAGAGCCTTTAATCACATTTTTACCATGTGCAATCATAAAATAGTCTAATATCTTCATTTTTTCAACATATAGCTATTACCCTCGAAAACTAAAACTTTTGAAATAGGAAAAGAGCCTTTAATCACATTCTTTACCATGTGCAATCATAAAATAGTTAATATCTTCATTTTTTCAACATACGTAGCTATTACCCTCGAAAACTAAAACTTTTGACATAGGAAAAGAGCCTTTAATCACATCTTTACCATTTGCAATCATAAAATAGTCTAATATCTTCATTTTTTCAACATACGTAGCTATTACCCTCGAAAACTAAAACTTTTGAAATAGGAAAAGAGCCTTTAATCACATTCTTTACAATGTGCAATCATAAAATAGTCTAATATCTTCATTTTTTCAGCATACGTAGCTATTACCCTCGAAAACTAAAACTTTTGAAATAGGAAAAGAGCCTTTAATCACATTCTTTACCATTTGCAATCATAAAATAGTCTAATATCTTCATTTTTTCAACATACGTAGCTATTACCCTCGAAAACTAAAACTTTTGAAATAGGAAAAGAGCCTTTAATCACATTCTTTACCATTTGCAATCATAAAATAGTCTAATATCTTCATTTTTTCAACATACGTAGCTATTACCCTCGAAAACTAAAACTTTTGAAATAGGAAAAGAGCCTTTAATCACATGCTTTACCATTTGCAATCATAAAATTGTCTAATATCTTCATTCTTTAAACATACGTAGCTATTACCCTCGAAAACTAAAACTTTTGAAATAGGAAAAGAGCCTTTAATCACATTCTTTACCATGTGCAATCATAAAATAGTCTAATATCTTCATTTTTTCAGCATACGTAGCTATTACCCTCGAAAACTAAAACTTTTGAAATAGGAAAAGAGCCTTTAATCACATTCTTTACCATATGCAATCATAAAATAGTTTAATATCTTCATTTTTTCAACATACGTAGCTATTACCCTCGAAAACTAAAACTTTTGAAATAGGAAAAGAGCCTTTAATCACATTCTTTACCATTTGCAATCATAAAATAGTCTAATATCTTCATTTTTTCAACATACGTAGCTATTACCCTCGAAAACTAAAACTTTTGAAATAGGAAAAGAGCCTTTAATCACATTCTTTACCATGTGCAATCATAAAATAGTCTAATATCTTCATTTTTTCAACATACGTAACTATTACCCTCGAAAACTAAAACTTTTGAAATAGGAAAAGAGCCTTTAATCACATTCTTTACCATGTGCAATCATAAAATAGTCTAATATCTTCATTTTTTCAACATACGTAGCTATTACCCTCGAAAACTAAAACTTTTGAAATAGGAAAAGAGCCTTTAATCACATTCTTTACCATGTGCAATCATAAAATAGTCTAATATCTTCATTTTTTAACATACGTAGCTATTACCCTCGAAAACTAAAACTTTTGAAATAGGAAAAGAGCCTTTAATCACATTCTTTACCATGTGCAATCATAAAATAGTCTAATATCTTCATTTTTTCAACATACTTTGCTATTACCCTCGAAAACTAAAACTTTTGAAATAGGAAAAGAGCCTTTAATCACATTCTTTACCATTTGCAATCATAAAATAGTCTAATATCTTCTTTTTTTCAACATACGTAGCTATTACCCTCGAAAACTAAAACTTTTGAAATAGGAAAAGAGCCTTTAATCACATTCTTTACCATTTGCAATCATAAAATAGTCTAATATCTTCATTTTTTCAACATACGTAGCTATTACCCTCGAAAACTAAAACTTTTGACATAGGAAAAGAGCCTCTAATCACATTCTTTACCACTTGCAATCATAAAATAGTCTAATATCTTCATTTTTTCAACATACGTAGCTATTACCCTCAAAAAATTAAACTTTTGAAATAGGAAAAGAGCCTTTAATCACATTCTTTACCATGTGCAATCATAAAATAGTCTAATATCTTCATTTTTTCAACATATGTAGCTATTACCCTCGAAAACTAAACTTTTTGACATAGGAAAAGAGCCTTTAATCACATTCTTTACCATTTGCAATCATAAAATAGTCTAATATCTTCATTTTTTCAACATACGTAGCTATTACCCTCGAAAACTAAAACTTTTGAAATAGGAAAAGAGCCTTTAATCACATTCTTTACCATGTGCAATCATAAAATAGTCTAATATCTTCATTTTTTCAGCATACGTAGCTATTACCCTCGAAAACTAAAACTTTTGAAATAGGAAAAGAGCCTTTAATCACATTCTTTACCATGTGCAATCATAAATAGTTTAATATCTTCATTTTTTCAACATACGTTGCTATTGCCCTCGAAAACTAAAACTTTTGAAATAGGAAAAGAGCCTTTAATCACATTCTTTACCATCTGCAATCATAAAATTGTCTAATATCTTCATTTTTTCAACATACGTAGCTATTACCCTCAAAAACTAAAACTTTTGAAATAGGAAAAGAGCCTTTAATCACATTCTTTACCATGTGCAATCATAAAATAGTCTAATATCTTCATTTTTTCAACATACGTAGCTATTACCCTCGAAAACTAAAACTTTTGAAATAGGAAAAGAGCCTTTAATCACATTCTTTACCATTTGCAATCATAAAATAGTCTAATATCTTCATTTTTTCAACATACGTAGCTATTACCCTCGAAAACTAAAACTTTTGACATAGGAAAAGAGCCTCTAATCACATTTTTACCATTTGCAATCATAAAATAGTCTAATATCTTCATTTTTTCAACATACGTAGCTATTACCCTCGAAAACTAAAACTTTTGAAATAGGAAAAGAGCCTTTAATCACATTCTTTACCATGTGCAATCATAAAATAGTCTAATATCTTCATTTTTTCAACATACGTAGCTATTACCCTCGAAAACTAAAACTTTTGAAATAGGAAAAGAGCCTTTAATCACATTCTTTACCATTTGCAATCATAAAATAGTCTAATATCTTCATTTTTTCAACATACGTAGCTATTACCCTCGAAAACTAAAACTTTTGAAATAGGAAAAGAGCCTTTAATCACATTCTTTACCATGTGCAATCATAAAATAGTCTAATATCTTCATTTTTTCAACATACGTAGCTATTACCCTCGAAAACTAAAACTTTTGAAATAGGAAAAGAGCCTTTAATCACATTCTTTACCATGTGCAATCATAAAATAGTCTAATATCTTCATTTTTTCAACAAACGTAGCTATTACCCTCGAAAACTAAAACTTTTGAAATAGGAAAAGAGCCTTTAATCACATCTTTACCATTTGCAATCATAAAATAGTCTAATATCTTCATTTTTTCAACATACGTAGCTATTACCCTCGAAAACTAAAACTTTTGAAATAGGAAAAGAGCCTTTAATCACATTCTTTACCATTTGCAATCATAAAATAGTCTAATATCTTCATTTTTTAACATACGTAGCTATTACCCTCGAAAACTAAAACTTTTGAAATAGGAAAAGAGCCTTTAATCACATTCTTTACCATGTGCAATCATAAAATAGTCTAATATCTTCATTTTTTCAGCATACGTAGCTATTACCCTCGAAAATAAAGCTTTTGAAATAGGAAAAGAGCCTTTAATCACATGCTTTACCATGTGCAATCATAAAATAGTCTAATATCTTAATTTTTTCAACATACGTAGCTATTACCCTCGAAAACTAAAACTTTTGAAATAGGAAAAGAGCCTTTAATCACATTCTTTACCATTTGCAATCATAAAATAGTCTAATATATTCATTTTTTCAACATAGTAGCTATTACCCTCGAAAACTAAAACTTTTGAAATAGGAAAAGAGCCTTTAATCACATTCTTTACCATGTGCAATCATAAAATAGTCTAATATCTTCATTTTTTCACATACGTAGCTATTACCCTCGAAAACTAAAACTTTTGAAATAGGAAAAGAGCCTTTAATCACATTCTTTACCATGTGCAATCATAAAATAGTCTAATATCTTCATTTTTTCAACATACGTAGCTATTACCCTCGAAAACTAAAACTTTTGAAATAGGAAAAGAGCCTTTAATCACATTCTTTACCATGTGCAATCATAAAATAGTCTAATATCTTCATTTTTTCAACATACGTAGCTATTACCCTCGAAAACTAAAACTTTTGAAATAGGAAAAGAGCCTTTAATCACATTCTTTACCATGTGCAATCATAAAATTGTCTAATATCTTCATTTTTTCAACATACGTAGCTATTACCCTCGAAAACTAAAACTTTTGAAATAGGAAAAGAGCCTTTAATCACATTCTTTACCATGTGCAATCATAAAATAGTCTAATATCTTCATTTTTTCAACATACGTAGCTATTACCCTCGAAAACTAAAACTTTTGAAATAGGAAAAGAGCCTTTAATCACATTCTTTACCATGTTGCAATCATAAAATAGTCTAATATCTTCATTTTTTCAACATACGTAGCTATTACCCTCGAAAACTAAAACTTTTGAAATAGGAAAAGAGCCTTTAATCACATTCTTTACCATTTGCAATCATAAAATAGTCTAATATCTTCATTTTTTCAACATACGTAGCTATTACCCTCGAAAACTAAAACTTTTGAAATAGGAAAAGAGCCTTTAATCACATTCTTTACCATTGCAATCATAAAATAGTCTAATATCTTCATTTTTTCAACATACGTAGCTATTACCCTCGAAAACTAAAACTTTTGAAATAGGAAAAGAGCCTTTAATCACATTCTTTACCATTTGCAATCATAAAATAGTCTAATATCTTCATTTTTTCAACATACGTAGCTATTACCCTCGAAAACTAAAACTTTTGACATAGGAAAAGAGCCTTTAATCACATTCTTTACCATTGCAATCATAAAATAGTCTAATATCTTCATTTTTTCAACATACGTAGCTATTACCCTCGAAAACTAAAACTTTTGAAATAGGAAAAGAGCCTTTAATCACATTCTTTACCATGTGCAATCATAAAATAGTCTAATATCTTCATTTTTTCAACATACGTAGCTATTACCCTCGAAAACTAAAACTTTTGAAATAGGAAAAGAGCCTTTAATCACATTCTTTACCATTTGCAATCATAAAATAGTCTAATATCTTCATTTTTTCAACATACGTAGCTATTACCCTCGAAAACTAAAACTTTTGAAATAGGAAAAGAGCCTTTAATCACATTCTTTACCATTTGCAATCATAAAATAGTCTAATATCTTCATTTTTTCAACATACGTAGCTATTACCCTCGAAAACTAAAACTTTTGAAATAGGAAAAGAGCCTTTAATCACATTCTTTACCATGTGCAATCATAAAATAGTCTAATATCTTCATTTTTTCAACATACGTAGCTATTACCCTCGAAAACTAAAACTTTTGAAATAGGAAAAGAGCCTTTAATCACATTTTTTACCATGTGCAATCATAAAATAGTCTAATATCTTCATTTTTTCAACATACGTAGCTATTACCCTCGAAAACTAAAACTTTTGAAATAGGAAAAGAGCCTTTAATCACATTCTTTACCATTTGCAATCATAAAATAGTCTAATATCTTCATTTTTTCAACATACGTAGCTATTACCCTCGAAAACTAAAACTTTTGACATAGGAAAAGAGCCTTTAATCACATTCTTTACCATTTGCAATCATAAAATAGTCTAATATCTTCATTTTTTCAACATACGTAGCTATTACCCTCGAAAACTAAAACTTTTGACATAGGAAAAGAGCCTTTAATCACATTCTTTACCATTTGCAATCATAAAATAGTCTAATATCTTCAATTTTTCAACATACGTAGCTATTACCCTCGAAAACTAAAACTTTTGAAATAGGAAAAGAGCCTTTAATCACATTCTTTACCATGTGCAATCATAAAATAGTCTAATATCTTCATTTTTTCAGCACACTTAGCTATTACCCTCGAAAACTAAAACTTTTGAAATAGGAAAAGAGCCTTTAATCACATTCTTTACCATGTGCAATCATAAAATAGTTTAATATCTTCATTTTTTCAACATACGTAGCTATTACCCTCGAAAACTAAAACTTTTGAAATAGGAAAAGAGCCTTTAATCACATTCTTTACCATTTGCAATCATAAAATAGTCTAATATCTTCATTTTTTCAACATACGTAGCTATTACCCTCGAAAACTAAAACTTTTGAAATAGGAAAAGAGCCTTTAATCACATTCTTTACCATTTGCAATCATAAAATAGTCTAATATCTTCATTTTTTCAACATACGTAGCTATTACCCTCGAAAACTAAAACTTTTGAAATAGGAAAAGAGCCTTTAATCACATTCTTTACCATGTGCAATCATAAAATAGTCTAATATCTTCATTTTTTCAACATACGTAGCTATTACCCTCGAAAACTAAAACTTTTGAAATAGGAAAAGAGCCTTTAATCACATTCTTTACCATTTGCAATCATAAAATAGTCTAATATCTTCATTTTTTCAACATACGTAGCTATTACCCTCGAAAACTAAAACTTTTGACATAGGAAAAGAGCCTTTAATCACATTCTTTACCATTTGCAATCATAAAATAGTCTAATATCTTCATTTTTTCAACATACGTAGCTATTACCCTCGAAAACTAAAACTTTTGAAATAGGAAAAGAGCCTTTAATCACATTCTTTACCATGTGCAATCATAAAATAGTCTAATATCTTCATTTTTTCAACATACGTAGCTATTACCCTCGAAAACTAAAACTTTTGAAATAGGAAAAGAGCCTTTAATCACATTCTTTACCATGTGCAATCATAAAATAGTCTAATATCTTCATTTTTTCAACATACGTAGCTATTACCCTCGAAAACTAAAACTTTTGAAATAGGAAAAGAGCCTTTAATCACATTCTTTACCATGTGCAATCATAAAATAGTCTAATATCTTCATTTTTTCAACATACGTAGCTATTACCCTCGAAAACTAAAACTTTTGAAATAGGAAAAGAGCCTTTAATCACATTCTTTACCATGTGCAATCATAAAATAGTCTAATATCTTCATTTTTTCAACATACGTAGCTATTACCCTCGAAAACTAAAACTTTTGAAATAGGAAAAGAGCCTTTAATCACATTCTTTACCATTTGCAATCATAAAATAGTCTAATATCTTCATTTTTTCAACATACGTAGCTATTACCCTCGAAAACTAAAACTTTTGAAATAGGAAAAGAGCCTTTAATCACATTCTTTACCATGTGCAATCATAAAATAGTCTAATATCTTCATTTTTTCAACATACGTAGCTATTACCCTCGAAAACTAAAACTTTTGAAATAGGAAAAGAGCCTTTAATCACATTCTTTACCATGTGCAATCATAAAATAGTCTAATATCTTCATTTTTTCAACATACGTAGCTATTACCCTCGAAAACTAAAACTTTTGAAATAGGAAAAGAGCCTTTAATCACATTCTTTACCATTGCAATCATAAAATAGTCTAATATCTTCATTTTTTCAACATACGTAGCTATTACCCTCGAAAACTAAAACTTTTGAAATAGGAAAAGAGCCTTTAATCACATTCTTTACCATTTGCAATCATAAAATAGTCTAATATCTTCATTTTTTCAACATACGTAGCTATTACCCTCGAAAACTAAAACTTTTGAAATAGGAAAAGAGCCTTTAATCACATTCTTTACCATTTGCAATCATAAAATAGTCTAATATCTTCATTTTTTCAACATACGTAGCTATTACCCTCGAAAACTAAAACTTTTGAAATAGGAAAAGAGCCTTTAATCACATTCTTTACCATTGCAATCATAAAATAGTCTAATATCTTCATTTTTTCAACATACGTAGCTATTACCCTCGAAAACTAAAACTTTTGAAATAGGAAAAGAGCCTTTAATCACATTCTTTACCATGTGCAATCATAAAATAGTCTAATATCTTCATTTTTTCAACATACGTAGCTATTACCCTCGAAAACTAAAACTTTTGAAATAGGAAAAGAGCCTTTAATCACATTCTTTACCATTTGCAATCATAAAATAGTCTAATATCTTCATTTTTTCAACATACGTAGCTATTACCCTCGAAAACTAAAACTTTTGAAATAGGAAAAGAGCCTTTAATCACATTCTTTACCATGTGCAATCATAAAATAGTCTAATATCTTCATTTTTTCACATACGTAGCTATTACCCTCGAAAACTAAAACTTTTGAAATAGGAAAAGAGCCTTTAATCACATTCTTTACCATGTGCAATCATAAAATAGTCTAATATCTTCATTTTTTCAACATACGTAGCTATTACCCTCGAAAACTAAAACTTTTGAAATAGGAAAAGAGCCTTTAATCACATTCTTTACCATGTGCAATCATAAAATAGTCTAATATCTTCATTTTTTCAACATACGTAGCTATTACCCTCGAAAACTAAAACTTTTGAAATAGGAAAAGAGCCTTTAATCACATTCTTTACCATGTGCAATCATAAAATAGTCTAATATCTTCATTTTTTCAACATACGTAGCTATTACCCTCGAAAACTAAAACTTTTGAAATAGGAAAAGAGCCTTTAATCACATTCTTTACCATTTGCAATCATAAAATAGTCTAATATCTTCATTTTTTCAACATACGTAGCTATTACCCTCGAAAACTAAAACTTTTGAAATAGGAAAAGAGCCTTTAATCACATTCTTTACCATTTGCAATCATAAAATAGTCTAATATCTTCATTTTTTCAACATACGTAGCTATTACCCTCGAAAACTAAAACTTTTGAAATAGGAAAAGAGCCTTTAATCACATTCTTTACCATGTGCAATCATAAAATAGTCTAATATCTTCATTTTTTCAACATACGTAGCTATTACCCTCGAAAAAAAACTTTTGAAATAGGAAAAGAGCCTTTAATCACATTCTTTACCATGTGCAATCATAAAATAGTCTAATATCTTCATTTTTTCAACATACGTAGCTATTACCCTCGAAAACTAAAACTTTTGAAATAGGAAAAGAGCCTTTAATCACATTCTTTACCATTTGCAATCATAAAATAGTCTAATATCTTCATTTTTTCAACATACGTAGCTATTACCCTCGAAAACTAAAACTTTTGAAATAGGAAAAGAGCCTTTAATCACATTCTTTACCATGTGCAATCATAAAATAGTCTAATATCTTCATTTTTTCAACATACGTAGCTATTACCCTCGAAAACTAAAACTTTTGAAATAGGAAAAGAGCCTTTAATCACATTCTTTACCATGTGCAATCATAAAATAGTCTAATATCTTCATTTTTTCAACATACGTAGCTATTACCCTCGAAAACTAAAACTTTTGAAATAGGAAAAGAGCCTTTAATCACATTCTTTACCATGTGCAATCATAAAATAGTCTAATATCTTCATTTTTTCAACATACGTAGCTATTACCCTCGAAAACTAAAACTTTTGAAATAGGAAAAGAGCCTTTAATCACATTCTTTACCATGTGCAATCATAAAATAGTCTAATATCTTCATTTTTTCAACATACGTAGCTATTACCCTCGAAAACTAAAACTTTTGAAATAGGAAAAGAGCCTTTAATCACATTCTTTACCATGTGCAATCATAAAATAGTCTAATATCTTCATTTTTTCAACATACGTAGCTATTACCCTCGAAAACTAAAACTTTTGAAATAGGAAAAGAGCCTTTAATCACATTCTTTACCATGTGCAATCATAAAATAGTCTAATATCTTCATTTTTTCAACATACGTAGCTATTACCCTCGAAAACTAAAACTTTTGAAATAGGAAAAGAGCCTTTAATCACATTCTTTACCATGTGCAATCATAAAATAGTCTAATATCTTCATTTTTTCAACATACGTAGCTATTACCCTCGAAAACTAAAACTTTTGAAATAGGAAAAGAGCCTTTAATCACATTCTTTACCATGTGCAATCATAAAATAGTCTAATATCTTCATTTTTTCAACATACGTAGCTATTACCCTCGAAAACTAAAACTTTTGAAATAGGAAAAGAGCCTTTAATCACATTCTTTACCATTTGCAATCATAAAATAGTCTAATATCTTCATTTTTTCAACATACGTAGCTATTACCCTCGAAAACTAAAACTTTTGAAATAGGAAAAGAGCCTTTAATCACATTCTTTACCATTTGCAATCATAAAATAGTCTAATATCTTCATTTTTTCAACATACGTAGCTATTACCCTCGAAAACTAAAACTTTTGAAATAGGAAAAGAGCCTTTAATCACATTCTTTACCATTGCAATCATAAAATAGTCTAATATCTTCATTTTTTCAACATACGTAGCTATTACCCTCGAAAACTAAAACTTTTGAAATAGGAAAAGAGCCTTTAATCACATTCTTTACCATGTGCAATCATAAAATAGTCTAATATCTTCATTTTTTCAACATACGTAGCTATTACCCTCGAAAACTAAAACTTTTGAAATAGGAAAAGAGCCTTTAATCACATTCTTTACCATGTGCAATCATAAAATAGTCTAATATCTTCATTTTTTCAACATACGTAGCTATTACCCTCGAAAACTAAAACTTTTGAAATAGGAAAAGAGCCTTTAATCACATTCTTTACCATGTGCAATCATAAAATAGTCTAATATCTTCATTTTTTCAACATACGTAGCTATTACCCTCGAAAACTAAAACTTTTGAAATAGGAAAAGAGCCTTTAATCACATTCTTTACCATGTGCAATCATAAAATAGTCTAATATCTTCATTTTTTCAACATACGTAGCTATTACCCTCGAAAACTAAAACTTTTGAAATAGGAAAAGAGCCTTTAATCACATTCTTTACCATGTGCAATCATAAAATAGTCTAATATCTTCATTTTTTCAACATACGTAGCTATTACCCTCGAAAACTAAAACTTTTGAAATAGGAAAAGAGCCTTTAATCACATTCTTTACCATTTGCAATCATAAAATAGTCTAATATCTTCATTTTTTCAACATACGTAGCTATTACCCTCGAAAACTAAAACTTTTGAAATAGGAAAAGAGCCTTTAATCACATTCTTTACCATGTGCAATCATAAAATAGTCTAATATCTTCATTTTTTCAACATACGTAGCTATTACCCTCGAAAACTAAAACTTTTGAAATAGGAAAAGAGCCTTTAATCACATTCTTTACCATGTGCAATCATAAAATAGTCTAATATCTTCATTTTTTCAACATACGTAGCTATTACCCTCGAAAACTAAAACTTTTGAAATAGGAAAAGAGCCTTTAATCACATTCTTTACCATGTGCAATCATAAAATAGTCTAATATCTTCATTTTTCAACATACGTAGCTATTACCCTCGAAAACTAAAACTTTTGAAATAGGAAAAGAGCCTTTAATCACATTCTTTACCATGTGCAATCATAAAATAGTCTAATATCTTCATTTTTTCAACATACGTAGCTATTACCCTCGAAAACTAAAACTTTTGAAATAGGAAAAGAGCCTTTAATCACATTCTTTACCATGTGCAATCATAAAATAGTCTAATATCTTCATTTTTTCAACATACGTAGCTATTACCCTCGAAAACTAAAACTTTTGAAATAGGAAAAGAGCCTTTAATCACATTCTTTACCATGTGCAATCATAAAATAGTCTAATATCTTCATTTTTTCAACATACGTAGCTATTACCCTCGAAAACTAAAACTTTTGAAATAGGAAAAGAGCCTTTAATCACATTCTTTACCATGTGCAATCATAAAATAGTCTAATATCTTCATTTTTTCAACATACGTAGCTATTACCCTCGAAAACTAAAACTTTTGAAATAGGAAAAGAGCCTTTAATCACATTCTTTACCATGTGCAATCATAAAATAGTCTAATATCTTCATTTTTTCAACATACGTAGCTATTACCCTCGAAAACTAAAACTTTTGAAATAGGAAAAGAGCCTTTAATCACATTCTTTACCATTTGCAATCATAAAATAGTCTAATATCTTCATTTTTTCAACATACGTAGCTATTACCCTCGAAAACTAAAACTTTTGAAATAGGAAAAGAGCCTTTAATCACATTCTTTACCATGTGCAATCATAAAATAGTCTAATATCTTCATTTTTTCAACATACGTAGCTATTACCCTCGAAAACTAAAACTTTTGAAATAGGAAAAGAGCCTTTAATCACATTCTTTACCATTTGCAATCATAAAATAGTCTAATATCTTCATTTTTTCAACATACGTAGCTATTACCCTCGAAAACTAAAACTTTTGAAATAGGAAAAGAGCCTTTAATCACATTCTTTACCATGTGCAATCATAAAATAGTCTAATATCTTCATTTTTTCACATACGTAGCTATTACCCTCGAAAACTAAAACTTTTGAAATAGGAAAAGAGCCTTTAATCACATTCTTTACCATGTGCAATCATAAAATAGTCTAATATCTTCATTTTTTCAGCATACGTAGCTATTACCCTCGAAAACTAAAACTTTTGAAATAGGAAAAGAGCCTTTAATCACATTCTTTACCATGTGCAATCATAAAATAGTCTAATATCTTCATTTTTTCAACATACGTAGCTATTACCCTCGAAAACTAAAACTTTTGAAATAGGAAAAGAGCCTTTAATCACATTCTTTACCATTTGCAATCATAAAATAGTCTAATATCTTCATTTTTTCAACATACGTAGCTATTACCCTCGAAAACTAAAACTTTTGACATAGGAAAAGAGCCTTTAATCACATTCTTTACCATTTGCAATCATAAAATAGTCTAATATCTTCATTTTTTCAACATACGTAGCTATTACCCTCGAAATCTAAAACTTTTGAAATAGGAAAAGAGCCTTTAATCACATTCTTTACCATTTGCAATCATAAAATAGTCTAATATCTTCATTTTTTCAACATACGTAGCTATTACCCTCGAAAACTAAAACTTTTGAAATAGGAAAAGAGCCTTTAATCACATTCTTTACCATGTGCAATCATAAAATTTGTGTAATATCTTCATTTTTTCAACATACGTAGCTATTACCCTCGAAAACTAAAACTTTTGAAATAGGAAAAGAGCCTTTAATCACATTCTTTACCATTTGCAATCATAAAATAGTCTAATATCTTCATTTTTTCAACATACGTAGCTATTACCCTCGAAAACTAAAACTTTTGAAATAGGAAAAGAGCCTTTAATCACATTATTTACCATGTGCAATCATAAAATAGTCTAATATCTTCATTTTTTCAGCATACGTAGCTATTACCCTCGAAAACTAAAACTTTTGAAATAGGAAAAGAGCCTTTAATCACATTCTTTACCATGTGCAATCATAAAATAGTTTAATATCTTCATTTTTTCAACATACGTTGCTATTACCCTCGAAACTAAAACTTTTGAAATAGGAAAAGAGCCTTTAATCACATTCTTTACCATGTGCAATCATAAAATTGTCTAATATCTTCATTTTTTCAAAATACGTAGCTATTACCCTCAAAACTAAAACTTTTGAAATAGGAAAAGAGCCTTTAATCACATTCGATACCATGTGCAATCATAAAATAGTCTAATATCTTCATTTTTTCAACATACGTAGCTATTACCCTCGAAAACTAAAACTTTTGACATAGGAAAAGAGCCTTTAATCACATTCTTTACCATTTGCAATCATAAAATAGTCTAATATCTTCATTTTTTCAACAGACGTAGCTATTACCCTCGAAAACTAAAACTTTTGACATAGGAAAAGAGCCTCTAATCACATTGTTTACCATTTGCAATCATAAAATAGTCTAATATCTTCATTTTTTCAACATACGTAGCTATACCCTCGAAAAATAAAACTTTTGAAATAGGAAAAGAGCCTTTAATCACATTCTTTACCATGTGCAATCATAAAATAGTCTAATATCTTCATTTTTTCAACATACGTAGCTATTACCCTCGAAAACTAAAACTTTTGACATAGGAAAAGAGCCTTTAATCACATTCTTTACCATTTGCAATCATAAAATAGTCTAATATCTTCATTTTTTCAACATACGTAGCTATTACCCTCGAAAACTAAAACTTTTGAAATAGGAAAAGAGCCTTTAATCACATTTTTTACCATGTGCAATCATAAAATAGTCTAATATCTTCATTTTTTCAGCACACTTAGCTATTACCCTCGAAAACTAAAACTTTTGAAATAGGAAAAGAGCCTTTAATCACATTCTTTACCATGTGCAATCATAAAATAGTTTAATATCTTCATTTTTTCAACATACGTAGCTATTACCCTCGAAAACTAAAACTTTTGAAATAGGAAAAGAGCCTTTAATCACATTCTTTACCATTTGCAATCATAAAATAGTCTAATATCTTCATTTTTTCAACATACGTAGCTATTACCCTCGAAAACTAAAACTTTTGAAATAGGAAAAGAGCCTTTAATCACATTCTTTACCATGTGCAATCATAAAATAGTCTAATATCTTCATTTTTTTAGCATACGTAGCTATTACCCTCGAAAACTAAAACTTTTGAAATAGGAAAAGAGCCTTTAATCACATTCTTTACCATTTGCAATCATAAAATAGTCTAATATCTTCATTTTTTCAACATACGTAGCTATTACCCTCGAAAACTAAAACTTTTGAAATAGGAAAAGAGCCTTTAATCACATTCTTTACCATTTGCAATCATAAAATAGTCTAATATCTTCATTTTTTCAACATACGTAGCTATTACCCTCGAAAACTAAAACTTTTGAAATAGGAAAAGAGCCTTTAATCACATTCTTTACCATTTGCAATCATAAAATAGTCTAATATCTTCATTTTTTAAACATACGTAGCTATTACCCTCGAAAACTAAAACTTTTGAAATAGGAAAAGAGCCTTTAATCACATTCTTTACCATATGCAATCATAAAATAGTCTAATATCTTCATTTTTTCAACATACGTAGCTATTACCCTCGAAAACTAAAACTTTTGAAATAGGAAAAGAGCCTTTAATCACATTCTTTACCATTGCAATCATAAAATAGTCTAATATCTTCATTTTTTCAACATACGTAGCTATTACCCTCGAAAACTAAAACTTTTGAAATAGGAAAAGAGCCTTTAATCACATTCTTTACCATGTGCAATCATAAAATAGTCTAATATCTTCATTTTTTCAACATACGTAGCTATTACCCTCGAAAACTAAAACTTTTGAAATAGGAAAAGAGCCTTTAATCACATTCTTTACCATGTGCAATCATAAAATATCTAATATCTTCATTTTTTCAACATACGTAGCTATTACCCTCGAAAACTAAAACTTTTGAAATAGGAAAAGAGCCTTTAATCACATTCTTTACCATGTGCAATCATAAAATAGTCTAATATCTTCATTTTTTCAACATACGTAGCTATTACCCTCGAAAACTAAAACTTTTGAAATAGGAAAAGAGCCTTTAATCACATTCTTTACCATGTGCAATCATAAAATAGTCTAATATCTTCATTTTTTCAACATACGTAGCTATTACCCTCGAAAACTAAAACTTTTGAAATAGGAAAAGAGCCTTTAATCACATTCTTTACCATGTGCAATCATAAAATAGTCTAATATCTTCATTTTTTCAACATACTTTGCTATTACCCTCGAAAACTAAAACTTTTGAAATAGGAAAAGAGCCTTTAATCACATTCTTTACCATTTGCAATCATAAAATAGTCTAATATCTTCATTTTTTCAACATACGTAGCTATTACCCTCGAAAACTAAAACTTTTGAAATAGGAAAAGAGCCTTTAATCACATTCTTTACCATTTGCAATCATAAAATAGTCTAATATCTTCATTTTTTCAACATACGTAGCTATTACCCTCGAAAACTAAAACTTTTGACATAGGAAAAGAGCCTCTAATCACATTCTTTACCACTTGCAATCATAAAATAGTCTAATATCTTCATTTTTTCAACATACGTAGCTATTACCCTCAAAAAATTAAACTTTTGAAATAGGAAAAGAGCCTTTAATCACATTCTTTACCATGTGCAATCATAAAATAGTCTAATATCTTCATTTTTTCAACATATGTAGCTATTACCCTCGAAAACTAAACTTTTTGACATAGGAAAAGAGCCTTTAATCACATTCTTTACCATTTGCAATCATAAAATAGTCTAATATCTTCATTTTTTCAACATACGTAGCTATTACCCTCGAAAACTAAAACTTTTGAAATAGGAAAAGAGCCTTTAATCACATTCTTTACCATGTGCAATCATAAAATAGTCTAATATCTTCATTTTTTCAGCATACGTAGCTATTACCCTCGAAAACTAAAACTTTTGAAATAGGAAAAGAGCCTTTAATCACATTCTTTACCATGTGCAATCATAAGATAGTTTAATATCTTCATTTTTTCAACATACGTTGCTATTACCCTCGAAAACTAAAACTTTTGAAATAGGAAAAGAGCCTTTAATCACATTCTTTACCATCTGCAATCATAAAATAGTCTAATATCTTCATTTTTCAACATACGTAGCTATTACCCTCGAAAAACTAAAACTTTTGAAATAGGAAAAGAGCCTTTAAGCACTTTCTTTACCATGTGCAATCATAAAATAGTCTAATATCTTCATTTTTTCAACATACGTAGCTATTACCCTCGAAAACTAAAACTTTTGACATAGGAAAAGAGCCTTTAATCACATTCTTTACCATTTGCAATCATAAAATAGTCTAATATCTTCATTTTTTCAACATACGTAGCTATTACCCTCGAAAACTAAAACTTTTGACATAGGAAAAGAGCCTTTAATCACATTTTTACCATTTGCAATCATAAAATAGTCTAATATCTTCATTTTTTCAACATACGTAGCTATTACCCTCGAAAACTAAAACTTTTGAAATAGGAAAAGAGCCTTTAATCACATTCTTTACCATGTGCAATCATAAAATAGTCTAATATCTTCATTTTTTCAACATACGTAGCTATTACCCTCGAAAACTAAAACTTTTGAAATAGGAAAAGAGCCTTTAATCACATTCTTTACCATTTGCAATCATAAAATAGTCTAATATCTTCATTTTTCAACATACGTAGCTATTACCCTCGAAAACTAAAACTTTTGAAATAGGAAAAGAGCCTTTAATCACATTCTTTACCATGTGCAATCATAAAATAGTCTAATATCTTCATTTTTTCAGCACACGTAGCTATTACCCTCGAAAACTAAAACTTTTGAAATAGGAAAAGAGCCTTTAATCACATTCTTTACCATGTGCAATCATAAAATAGTCTAATATCTTCATTTTTTCAACATACGTAGCTATTACCCTCGAAAACTAAAACTTTTGAAATAGGAAAAGAGCCTTTAATCACATCTTTACATTTGTAATCATAAAATAGTCTAATATCTTCATTTTTTCAACATACGTAGCTATTACCCTCGAAAACTAAAACTTTTGAAATAGGAAAAGAGCCTTTAATCACATGCTTTACCATTTGCAATCATAAAATTGTCTAATATCTTCATTTTTTAAACATACGTAGCTATTACCCTCGAAAACTAAAACTTTTGAAATAGGAAAAGAGCCTTTAATCACATTCTTTACCATGTGCAATCATAAAATAGTCTAATATCTTCATTTTTTCAGCATACGTAGCTATTACCCTCGAAAATAAAACTTTTGAAATAGGAAAAGAGCCTTTAATCACATTCTTTACCATGTGCAATCATAAAATAGTTTAATATCTTCATTTTTTCAACATACGTAGCTATTACCCTCGAAAACTAAAACTTTTGAAATAGGAAAAGAGCCTTTAATCACATTCTTTACGATTTGCAATCATAAAATAGTCTAATATATTCATTTTTTCAACAT
>NW_027065182.1:0-22122 GCF_032884065.1 Artemia franciscana
ATTTGCAATCATAAAATAGTCTAATATCTTCATTTTTTCAACATACGTAGCTATTACCCTCGAAAACAAAACTTTTGACATAGGAAAAGAGCCTTTAATCACATTCTTTACAATGTGCAATCATAAAACAGTCTAATATCTTCATTTTTTTCACAGACCTAGCTATTACCCTCGAAAACTAAAACTTTTGAAATAGGAAAAGAGCCTTTAATCACATTCTTTACCATTTGCAATCATAAAATAGTCTAATATCTTCATTTTTTCAACATACGTAGCTATTACCCTCGAAAACTAAGACTTTTGAGATAGGAAAAGAGCCTTTAATCACATTCTTTACCATTTGCAATCATAAAATAGTCTAATATCTTCATTTTTTCAACATACGTAGCTATTACCCTCGAAAACTAAAACTTTTGACATAGGAAAAGAGCCTTTAATCACATTCTTTACCATTTGCAATCATTAAATAGTCTAATATCTTCATTTTTTTCCACAGACAAAGCTATTACCCTCGAAAACTAAAACTTTTGAAATAGGAAAGAGCCTTTAATCACATTCTTTACCATGTGCAATCATAAAATAGTCTAATTTCTTCAGTTTTTCAACATACGTAGCTATTACCCTCGAAAACTAAAACTTTTGACATAGGAAAAGAGCCTTTAATCACATTCTTTACCATGTGCAATCATAAAATTGTCTAATATCTTCATTTTTTCCACAGACAAAGCTATTACCCTGGAAAACTAAAACTTTTGAAATAGGAAAAGAGCCTTTAATCACATTCTTTACCATTTGCAATCATAAAATAGTCTAATATCTTCATTTTTTCAACATACGTAGCTATTACCCTCGAAAACTAAAACTTTTGACATGGGAAAAGAGCCTTTAATCACATTCTTTACCATGTGTAATCATAAAATTGTCTAATATCTTCATTTTTTCAACATACGTAGCTATTACCCTCAAAAACTAAAACTTTTGAAATAGGAAAAGAGCCTTTAATCACATTCTTTACCATGTGCAATCATAAAATTGTCTAATATCTTCATTTTTTCCACAGACAAAGCTATTACCCTCGAAAACTAAAACTAAGTCTAATATCTTCATTTTTTCAACATACGTAGCTATTACCCTCAAAAACTAAAACTTTTGACATAGGAAAAGAACCTTTAATCACATTCTTTACCATTTGCAATCATAAAATAGTCTAATATCTTCATTTTTTCCACAGACATAGCTGTTACCCTCGAAAACTAAAACTTTTGAAATAGGAAAAGAGCCTTTAATCACATTCTTTACCATGTGCAATCATAAAATAGTCTAATTTCTTCATTTTTTTAACATACGTAGCTATTACCCTCGAAAACTAAAACTTTTGACATAGGAAATGAGCCTTTAATCACATTCTTTACCATGTGCAATCATAAAATTGTCTAATATCTTCATTTTTTCCACAGACAAAGCTATTACCCTCGAAAACTAAAACTTTTGAAATAGGAAAAGAGCCTTTAATCACATTCTTTACCATTTGCAATCATAAAATAGTCTAATATCTTCATTTTTTCAACATACGTAGCTATTACCCTCGAAAACTAAAACTTTTGAAATAGGAAAAGAGCCTTTAATCACATTCTTTACCATGTGCAATCATAAAATAGTCTAATATCTTCATTTTTTCAACATACGTAGCTATTACCCTCGAAAACTAAAACTTTTGACATAGGAAAAGAGCCTTTAATCACATTCTTTACCATTTGCAATCATAAAATAGTCTAATATCTTCATTTTTTCAACATACGTAGCTATTACCCTCGAAAACTAAAACTTTTGAAATAGGAAAAGAGCCTTTAATCACATTCTTTACCATGTGCAATCATAAAATAGTCTAATATCTTCATTTTTTCAACATACGTAGCTATTACCCTCGAAAACTAAAACTTTTGAAATAGGAAAAGAGGCTTTGAATCACATTCTTTACCATGTGCAATCATAAAATAGTCTAATATCTTCATTTTTTCACAGACGTAGCTATTACCCTCGAAAACTAAAACTTTTGACATAGGAAAAGAGCCTTTAATCACATTCTTTACCATGTGCAATCATAAAATAGTCTAATATCTTCATTTTTTCAACATACGTAGCTATTACCCTCGAAAACTAAAACTTTTGAAATAGGAAAAGAGCCTTTAATCACATTCTTTACCATTTGCAATCATAAAATAGTCTAATATCTTCATTTTTTCAACATACGTAGCTATTACCCTCGAAAAATAAACTTTTGACATAGGAAAAGAGCCTTTAATCACATTCTTTACCATGTGCAATCATAAAATAGTCTAATATCTTCATTTTTTCACAGACGTAGCTATTACCCTCGAAAACTAAAACTTTTGAAATAGGAAAAGAGCCTTTAATCACATTCTTTACCATGTGCAATCATAAAATAGTCTAATATCTTCATTTTTTCAACATACGTAGCTATTACCCTCGAAAACTAAAACTTTTGACATAGGAAAAGAGCCTTTAATCACATTCTTTACCATGTGCAATCATAAAATAGTCTAATATCTTCATTTTTTCACAGACTAGCTATTACCCTCGAAAACTAAAACTTTTGAAATAGGAAAAGAGCCTTTAATCACATTCTTTACCATTTGCAATCATAAAATAGTCTAATATCTTCATTTTTTCAACATACGTAGCTATTACCCTCGAAAACTAAAACTTTTGACATAGGAAAAGAGCCTTTAATCACATTCTTTACCATTTGCAATCATAAAATAGTCTAATATCTTCATTTTTTCAACATACGTAGCTATTACCCTCGAAAACTAAAACTTTTGAAATAGGAAAAGAGCCTTTAATCACATTCTTTACCATGTGCAATCATAAAATAGTCTAATATCTTCATTTTTTCACAGACGTAGCTATTACCCTCGAAAACTAAAACTTTTGAATAGGAAAAGAGCCTTTAATCACATTCTTTACCATTTGCAATCATAAAATAGTCTAATATCTTCATTTTTTCAACATACGTAGCTATTACCCTCGAAAACTAAAACTTTTGAAATAGGAAAAGAGCCTTTAATCACATTCTTTACCATGTGCAATCATAAAATAGTCTAATATCTTCATTTTTTCAACATACGTAGCTATTACCCTCGAAAACTAAAACTTTTGAATAGGAAAAGAGCCTTTAATCACATTCTTTACCATGTGCAATCATAAAATTGTCTAATATCTTCATTTTTTCCACAGACAAAGCTATTACCCTCGAAAACTAAAACTTTTGACATAGGAAAAGAGCCTTTAATCACATTCTTTACCATGTGCAATCATAAAATAGTCTAATATCTTCATTTTTTCCACAGACGTAGCTATTACCCTCGAAAACTAAAACTTTTGAATAGGAAAAGAGCCTTTAATCACATTCTTTACCATGTGCAATCATAAAATAGTCTAATATCTTCATTTTTTCAACATACGTAGCTATTACCCTCGAAAACTAAAACTTTTGACATAGGAAAAGAGCCTTTAATCACATTCTTTACCATGTTGCAATCATAAAATAGTCTAATATCTTCATTTTTTCAACATACGTAGCTATTACCCTCGAAAACTAAAACTTTTGAAATAGGAAAAGAGCCTTTAATCACATTCTTTACCATGTGCAATCATAAAATAGTCTAATATCTTCATTTTTTCAACATACGTAGCTATTACCCTCGAAAACTAAAACTTTTGACATAGGAAAAGAGCCTTTAATCACATTCTTTACCATGTGCAATCATAAAATTGTCTAATATCTTCATTTTTTCAACATACGTAGCTATTACCCTCGAAAACTAAAACTTTTGAAATAGGAAAAGAGCCTTTAATCACATTCTTTACCATTTGCAATCATAAAATAGTCTAATATCTTCATTTTTTCAACATACGTAGCTATTACCCTCGAAAACTAAAACTTTTGAATAGGAAAAGAGCCTTTAATCACATTCTTTACCATTTGCAATCATAAAATAGTCTAATATCTTCATTTTTTCAACATACGTAGCTATTACCCTCGAAAACTAAAACTTTTGAATAGGAAAAGAGCCTTTAATCACATTCTTTACCATTTGCAATCATAAAATAGTCTAATATCTTCATTTTTTCCACAGACAAAGCTATTACCCTCGAAAACTAAAACTTTTGAAATAGGAAAAGAGCCTTTAATCACATTCTTTACCATGTGCAATCATAAAATAGTCTAATATCTTCATTTTTTCAACATACGTAGCTATTACCCTCGAAAACTAAAACTTTTGACATAGGAAAAGAGCCTTTAATCACATTCTTTACCATGTGCAATCATAAAATAGTCTAATATCTTCATTTTTTCAACATACGTAGCTATTACCCTCGAAAACTAAAACTTTTGAAATAGGAAAAGAGCCTTTAATCACATTCTTTACCATGTGCAATCATAAAATAGTCTAATATCTTCATTTTTTCAACATACGTAGCTATTACCCTCGAAAACTAAAACTTTTGACATAGGAAAAGAGCCTTTAATCACATTCTTTACCATGTGCAATCATAAAATAGTCTAATATCTTCATTTTTTCAACATACGTAGCTATTACCCTCGAAAACTAAAACTTTTGAAATAGGAAAAGAGCCTTTAATCACATTCTTTACCATGTGCAATCATAAAATAGTCTAATATCTTCATTTTTTCAACATACGTAGCTATTACCCTCGAAAACTAAAACTTTTGACATAGGAAAAGAGCCTTTAATCACATTCTTTACCATGTGCAATCATAAAATTGTCTAATATCTTCATTTTTTCAACATACGTAGCTATTACCCTCGAAAACTAAAACTTTTGAAATAGGAAAAGAGCCTTTAATCACATTCTTTACCATGTGCAATCATAAAATAGTCTAATATCTTCATTTTTTCAACATACGTAGCTATTACCCTCGAAAACTAAAACTTTTGACATAGGAAAAGAGCCTTTAATCACATTCTTTACCATTTGCAATCATAAAATAGTCTAATATCTTCATTTTTTCAACATACGTAGCTATTACCCTCGAAAACTAAAACTTTTGAAATAGGAAAAGAGCCTTTAATCACATTCTTTACCATGTGCAATCATAAAATAGTCTAATATCTTCATTTTTTCAACATACGTAGCTATTACCCTCGAAAACTAAAACTTTTGAAATAGGAAAAGAGCCTTTAATCACATTCTTTACCATGTGCAATCATAAAATTGTCTAATATCTTCATTTTTTCACAGACAGCTATTACCCTCGAAAACTAAAACTTTTGAAATAGGAAAAGAGCCTTTAATCACATTCTTTACCATTTGCAATCATAAAATAGTCTAATATCTTCATTTTTTCAACATACGTAGCTATTACCCTCGAAAACTAAAACTTTTGACATAGGAAAAGAGCCTTTAATCACATTCTTTACCATGTGCAATCATAAAATAGTCTAATATCTTCATTTTTTCAACATACGTAGCTATTACCCTCGAAAACTAAAACTTTTGAAATAGGAAAAGAGCCTTTAATCACATTCTTTACCATTTGCAATCATAAAATAGTCTAATATCTTCATTTTTTCAACATACGTAGCTATTACCCTCGAAAACTAAAACTTTTGACATAGGAAAAGAGCCTTTAATCACATTCTTTACCATGTGCAATCATAAAATAGTCTAATATCTTCATTTTTTCAACATACGTAGCTATTACCCTCGAAAACTAAAACTTTTGACATAGGAAAAGAGCCTTTAATCACATTCTTTACCATGTGCAATCATAAAATAGTCTAATATCTTCATTTTTTCAACATACGTAGCTATTACCCTCGAAAACTAAAACTTTTGAAATAGGAAAAGAGCCTTTAATCACATTCTTTACCATGTGCAATCATAAAATAGTCTAATATCTTCATTTTTTCAACATACGTAGCTATTACCCTCGAAAACTAAAACTTTTGACATAGGAAAAGAGCCTTTAATCACATTCTTTACCATGTGCAATCATAAAATAGTCTAATATCTTCATTTTTTCAACATACGTAGCTATTACCCTCGAAAACTAAAACTTTTGAAAGGAAAAGAGCCTTTAATCACATTCTTTACCATGTGCAATCATAAAATTGTCTAATATCTTCATTTTTTCCACAGACAAAGCTATTATCCTCGAAAACTAAAACTAAGTCTAATATCTTCATTTTTTCAACATACGTAGCTATTACCCTCAAAACTAAAACTTTTGACATAGGAAAAGAGCCTTTAATCACATTCTTTACCATGTGCAATCATAAAATAGTCTAATATCTTCATTTTTTCACAGACATAGCTATTACCCTCGAAAACTAAAACTTTTGACATAGGAAAAGAGCCTTTAATCACATTCTTTACCATGTGCAATCATAAAATAGTCTAATATCTTCATTTTTTCAACATACGTAGCTATTACCCTCGAAAACTAAAACTTTTGACATAGGAAAAGAGCCTTTAATCACATTCTTTACCATGTGCAATCATAAAATAGTCTAATATCTTCATTTTTTCAACATACGTAGCTATTACCCTCGAAAACTAAAACTTTTGAAATAGGAAAAGAGCCTTTAATCACATTCTTTACCATTTGCAATCATAAAATAGTCTAATATCTTCATTTTTTCAACATACGTAGCTATTACCCTCGAAAACTAAAACTTTTGACATAGGAAAAGAGCCTTTAATCACATTCTTTACCATGTGCAATCATAAAATTGTCTAATATCTTCATTTTTTCAACATACGTAGCTATTACCCTCGAAAACTAAAACTTTTGAAATAGGAAAAGAGCCTTTAATCACATTCTTTACCATTTGCAATCATAAAATAGTCTAATATCTTCATTTTTTCAACATACGTAGCTATTACCCTCGAAAACTAAAACTTTTGAAATAGGAAAAGAGCCTTTAATCACATTCTTTACCATGTGCAATCATAAAATAGTCTAATATCTTCATTTTTTCAACATACGTAGCTATTACCCTCGAAAACTAAAACTTTTGAAATAGGAAAAGAGCCTTTAATCACATTCTTTACCATGTGCAATCATAAAATTGTCTAATATCTTCATTTTTTCCACAGACAAAGCTATTACCCTCGAAAACTAAAACTTTTGACATAGGAAAAGAGCCTTTAATCACATTCTTTACCATGTGCAATCATAAAATAGTCTAATATCTTCATTTTTTCAACATACGTAGCTATTACCCTCGAAAACTAAAACTTTTGACATAGGAAAAGAGCCTTTAATCACATTCTTTACCATGTTGCAATCATAAAATAGTCTAATATCTTCATTTTTTCAACATACGTAGCTATTACCCTCGAAAACTAAAACTTTTGACATAGGAAAAGAGCCTTTAATCACATTCTTTACCATGTGCAATCATAAAATAGTCTAATATCTTCATTTTTTCAACATACGTAGCTATTACCCTCGAAAACTAAAACTTTTGACATAGGAAAAGAGCCTTTAATCACATTCTTTACCATGTGCAATCATAAAATAGTCTAATATCTTCATTTTTTCAACATACGTAGCTATTACCCTCGAAAACTAAAACTTTTGAAATAGGAAAAGAGCCTTTAATCACATTCTTTACCATGTGCAATCATAAAATAGTCTAATATCTTCATTTTTTCAACATACGTAGCTATTACCCTCGAAAACTAAAACTTTTGAATAGGAAAAGAGCCTTTAATCACATTCTTTACCATGTTGCAATCATAAAATAGTCTAATATCTTCATTTTTTCAACATACGTAGCTATTACCCTCGAAAACTAAAACTTTTGAAATAGGAAAAGAGCCTTTAATCACATTCTTTACCATGTGCAATCATAAAATTGTCTAATATCTTCATTTTTTCAACATACGTAGCTATTACCCTCGAAAACTAAAACTTTTGAAATAGGAAAAGAGCCTTTAATCACATTCTTTACCATTTGCAATCATAAAATAGTCTAATATCTTCATTTTTTCAACATACGTAGCTATTACCCTCGAAAACTAAAACTTTTGACATAGGAAAAGAGCCTTTAATCACATTCTTTACCATGTGCAATCATAAAATAGTCTAATATCTTCATTTTTTCAACATACGTAGCTATTACCCTCGAAAACTAAAACTTTTGAAATAGGAAAAGAGCCTTTAATCACATTCTTTACCATGTGCAATCATAAAATAGTCTAATATCTTCATTTTTTCAACATACGTAGCTATTACCCTCGAAAACTAAAACTTTTGACATAGGAAAAGAGCCTTTAATCACATTCTTTACCATGTGCAATCATAAAATAGTCTAATATCTTCATTTTTTCACAGACGTAGCTATTACCCTCGAAAACTAAAACTTTTGACATAGGAAAAGAGCCTTTAATCACATTCTTTACCATGTGCAATCATAAAATAGTCTAATATCTTCATTTTTTCAACATACGTAGCTATTACCCTCGAAAACTAAAACTTTTGACATAGGAAAAGAGCCTTTAATCACATTCTTTACCATGTGCAATCATAAAATTGTCTAATATCTTCATTTTTTCAACATACGTAGCTATTACCCTCGAAAACTAAAACTTTTGACAGAGGAAAAGAGCCTTTAATCACATTCTTTACCATTTGCAATCATAAAATAGTCTAATATCTTCATTTTTTCAACATACGTAGCTATTACCCTCGAAAACTATAACTTTTGAAATAGGAAAAGAGCCTTTAATCACATTCTTTACCATGTGCAATCATAAAATTGTCTAATATCTTCATTTTTTCAACATACGTAGCTATTACCCTCGAAAACTAAAACTTTTGAAATAGGAAAAGAGCCTTTAATCACATTCTTTACCATGTGCAATCATAAAATTGTCTAATATCTTCATTTTTTCACAGACAGCTATTACCCTCGAAAACTAAAACTTTTGACATAGGAAAAGAGCCTTTAATCACATTCTTTACCATGTGCAATCATAAAATAGTCTAATATCTTCATTTTTTCACAGACGTAGCTATTACCCTCGAAAACTAAAACTTTTGAAATAGGAAAAGAGCCTTTAATCACATTCTTTACCATTTGCAATCATAAAATAGTCTAATATCTTCATTTTTTCAACATACGTAGCTATTACCCTCGAAAACTAAAACTTTTGACATAGGAAAAGAGCCTTTAATCACATTCTTTACCATGTGCAATCATAAAATTGTCTAATATCTTCATTTTTTCCACAGACAGCTATTACCCTCGAAAACTAAAACTTTTGAATAGGAAAAGAGCCTTTAATCACATTCTTTACCATGTGCAATCATAAAATAGTCTAATATCTTCATTTTTTCAACATACGTAGCTATTACCCTCGAAAACTAAAACTTTTGACATAGGAAAAGAGCCTTTAATCACATTCTTTACCATGTGCAATCATAAAATAGTCTAATATCTTCATTTTTTCAACATACGTAGCTATTACCCTCGAAAACTAAAACTTTTGACATAGGAAAAGAGCCTTTAATCACATTCTTTACCATTTGCAATCATAAAATTGTCTAATATCTTCATTTTTTCAACATACGTAGCTATTACCCTCGAAAACTAAAACTTTTGACATAGGAAAAGAGCCTTTAATCACATTCTTTACCATGTGCAATCATAAAATAGTCTAATATCTTCATTTTTTCCACAGACAAAGCTATTACCCTCGAAAACTAAAACTTTTGAAATAGGAAAAGAGCCTTTAATCACATTCTTTACCATGTGCAATCATAAAATAGTCTAATATCTTCATTTTTTCAACATACGTAGCTATTACCCTCGAAAACTAAAACTTTTGACATAGGAAAAGAGCCTTTAATCACATTCTTTACCATTTGCAATCATAAAATAGTCTAATATCTTCATTTTTTCAACATACGTAGCTATTACCCTCGAAAACTAAAACTTTTGAAATAGGAAAAGAGCCTTTAAGCACATTCTTTACCATTTGCAATCATAAAATAGTCTAATATCTTAATTTTTTCAACATACGTAGCTATTACCCTCGAAAAGTAAAACTTTTGACATAGGAAAAGAGCCTTTAATCACATTCTTTACCATTTGCAATCATAAAATAGTCTAATATCTTCATTTTTTCAACATACGTAGCTAATACCCTCGAAAACTAAAACTCTTGACATAGGAAAAGAGCCTTTAATCACATTCTTTACCATTTGAAATCATAAAATAGTCTAATATCTTCATTTTTTCAACATACGTAGCTATTACCCTCGAAAACTAAAACTTTTGAAATAGGAAAAGAGCCTTTAATCACATTCTTTACCATTTGCAATCATAAAATAGTCTAATATCTTGATTTTTTCAACATACGTAGCTATTACCCTCGAAAACTAAAACTTTTGAAATAGGAAAAGAGCCTTTAATCACATTCTTTACCATGTGCAATCATAAAATTGTCTAATATCTTCGTTTTTTCCACAGACAAAGCTATTACCCTCGAAAACTAAAACTTTTGACATAGGAAAAGAGTCTTTAATCACATTCTTTACAATTTGCAATCATAAAATATTCTAATATCTTCATTTTTTCAACATACGTAGCTATTACCCTCGAAAAATAAAACTTTTGACATAGGAAAAGAGCCTTTAATCACATTCTTTATCATTTGCAATCATAAAATAGTCTAATATCTTCATTTTTTCAACATACGTAACTATTACCCTCGAAAACTAAAACTTTTGAAATAGGAAAAGAGCCTTTAATCACATTCTTTACCATTTGCAATCATAAAATAGTCTAATATCTTCATTTTTTCAACATACGTAGCTATTACCCTCGAAAACTAAAACTTTTGAAATAGGAAAAGAGCCTTTAATCACATTCTTTACCATGTGCAATCATAAAATAGTCTAATATCTTCATTTTTTCAACATACTTAGCTATTACCCTCGAAAACTAAAACTTTTGACATAGGAAAAGAGCCTTTAATCACATTCTTTACCATGTACAATCATAAAATTGTCTAATATAGTGTCCGATGCAAGACGTCATTTTAGAAAAGACGCGCAGTGGCTGATATAGACTAACCCATTCTGTAGCCGATATTATATATCAAACTTTCACTGTTTCTAGTGAAGGCTTGCCGCCTTGTGCAAAATATTTTCCTCTAGGCCTCTAGGTGGATTCTAGCTGGTCTAGAGGAAATCTCCTCTAGTCTATATACTTCATCATTTATATATCTTCCCTGTACCCCCGTCGTCCCCTTTGTAGTTGTGTCACTGTGTCCCTTTCGTCATTTTTATTCCCTATGTCCCGGTATCCCGGTCGTCATTTGTGTCCCGATGTCGAGGTCTGTAATTTCGTCAGTCGTCAAGACATGACGTAAGTCAACACACAATCATGACGTTAATCGACAGACACACATACAACTTATTTTTATATATATCTACTAGCTGTTGGAATTTGCTGTCTACCAGCAAATTTTAGTACTTTTATATATCTACTAGCAAATCTTACTAGCAAATTTTCTACAAGCAAATTTTATAGATCTACAAACAAATTTTCAATTCGTATTCAGATCTATACCTCATTATTTTAACGATGTGTCCCTTTGTCCCGGTCGTTATTTATAGTCCCTGTGTCTCGGTCGTCATTTATATTCCCTGTGTCCCAGCGTCCCGGTCGTCATTTGTGTCCCGGTGTCCCGGTCTGTAATTTCTCTTCGAACAATCCCTGTGTCCCGGTCGTCATTTATATATCCCCCTGTGCCCCCCGGCACCCCCCTTGTAGTTGTGTCCCTGTGTCCTGGTCGTCATTTATATTCCCAGTATTCCGGTCGTCATTTGTGTCCCGGTGTCCCAGTCTGTACTTTCTCTTTGAGTGTCGAGGTCGTCATTTATATTCCCTGTGTCCCGGTCATCATTTTCGTCCCGGTTGTCATTTGTGTCCCGGTGCTTTGTTGATGGTGATTGCTAATCGAACATTCCTTGTCTCCTGGTCGCTTTCTCTTTGAGTGTCCCTTTCGTCATTTTTATTCCCTATGTCCCGGTGTCCCGGTCGTCATTTGTGTCCCGCTGTCGAGGTCTGTAATTTCGTCAGTCGTCAAGACATGACGTAAGTCAACACACAATCATGACGTTAATCGACAGACACACATACAACTTATTTTTATATATATCTACTAGCTGTTGGAATTTGCTCTCTACCAGCAAATTTTAGTACTTTTATATATCTACTAGCAAATCTTACTAGCAAATTTTCTACTAGCAAATTTTATAGATCTACAAACAAATTTTCAATTCGTATTCAGATCTATACCTCATTATTTTAACAATGTGTCCCTTTGTCCCGGTCGTTATTTATAGTCCTTGTGTCTCGGTCGTCATTTATATTCCCTGTGTCCCAGCGTCCCGGTCGTCATTTGTGTCCCGGTGTCCCGGTCTGTAATTTCTCTTCGAACAATCCCTGTGTCCCGGTCGTCATTTATATATCTTCCCTGTACCCCCGTCGTCCCCTTTGTAGTTGTGTCACTGTGTCCCGGTCGTCATTTATATTCCCTGTGTCCCGGTGTCCCAGTCTGTAATTTCTCTTTGAGGTTCCCGGTCGTCATTTATATTCCCTGTATCCCCGTGTCCCGGTCGTCATTTGTGTCCCGGTCTGTAATTTCATCAGTTGACAAACATGACGTCAGTCGACACACAATTTCATGACGCATACAGCTCAATCCTTACAATGACGTCAGTCGACACACCTGACGTCACTCGACAGACACACAGACAACTTATTTTTATATATATAGATATATAGCTGTTGGGGGGGGGGGGCTCGGGGGGGCATCGCGCCCCCAAGCCCCCCGCGTGCGTAAGTCGTTACACGCCATATTAGTTACCTGCCATTGTAGTTGTGTCCCTGTGTCCCACCTGTGAATTGAGATAGATATAAATATATATATTTTTTGAACTACATAAAAACTTGCGAATATACAACATTCTTCACTGTCCAATTTAACTACGTAAAACTTAAGAATATACAACATTCTTCCATGTCCCATTGTTTGTGCATATAAATAGATTGTTAGGTTTACCGACTCTTGAACATGCAACATAAAATTGTCCATGGGAAAAGCAATCCGTATTCAGATCTATACCTGATTATTCTAATGATTGCCCTTTAACTTTGTTGATGCTGATTGCTAATCAAACATTCCCTGTGTCCCCGTCGTCATTTATATATCCCCCTCTGCCCCCCGGCAAACCCCTTGTAGTTGTTTCCCTGTGTCCTGGTCGTCATTTATATTCCCAGTATTCCGGTCGTCATTTGTGTCCCGGTGTCCCATTCTGTACTTTCTCTTTGTGTGTCGAGGTCGTCATTTATATTCCCTGTGTCCCGGTGTCCCGGTCATCATTTTCGTCCCGGTTGTCATTTGTGTCCCAGTGCTTTGTTGATGGTGATTGCTAATCGAACATTCCTTGTCTCCTGGTCGCTTTCTCTTTGAGTGTCCCTTTCGTCATTTTTATTCCCTATGTCCCGGTGTCCCGGTCGTCATTTGTGTCCCGATGTCGAGGTCTGTAATTTCGTCAGTCGTCAAGACATGACGTAAGTCAACACACAATCATGACGTTAATCGACAGACACACATACAACTTATTTTTATATATATCTACTAGCTGTTGGAATTTGCTGTCTACCAGCAAATTTTAGTACTTTTATATATCTACTAGCAAATCTTACTAGCAAATTTTCTACTAGCAAATTTTATGGATCTACAAACAAATTTTCAATTCGTATTCAGATCTATACCTCATTATTTTAACGATGTGTTCCTTTGTCCCGGTCGTTATTTATAGTCCCTGTGTGTCGGTCGTCATTTATATTCCCTGTGTCCCAGCGTCCCGGTCGTCATTTGTGTCCCGGTGTCCCGGTCTGTAATTTCTCTTCGAACAATCCCTGTGTCCCGGTCGTCATTTATATATCTTCCCTGTACCCCCGTCGTCCCCTTTGTAGTTGTGTCACTGTGTCCCGGTCGTCATTTATATTCCCTGTGTCCCGGTGTCCCAGTCTGTAATTTCTCTTTGAGGTTCCCGGTCGTCATTTATATTCCCTGTATCCCCGTGTCCCGGTCGTCATTTGTGTCCCGGTCTGTAATTTCATCAGTTGACAAACATGTCGTCAGTCGACACACAATTTCATGACGCATACAGCTCAATCCTTACAATGACGTCAGTCGACACACCTGACGTCACTCGGCAGACACACAGACAACTTATTTTTATATATATAGATATATAGCTGTTGGGGGGGGGGGCTCGTTGGGGGGGGGGCATCGCGCCCCCAAGCCCCCCGCGCGCGGAAGTCGTTACACACCATATTAGTTACCTGCCATTGTAGTTGTGTCCCTGTGTCCCACCTGTGAATTGAGATAGATATAAATATATAGATTTTTGGAACTACATAAAACTTGCGAATATACAACATTCTTCGCTGTCCAATTTAACTACGTAAAACTTAAGAATATACAACATTCTTCATTGTCCCATTGTTTGTGCATATAAATAGATTGTTAGGTTTACCGACTCTTGAACATGCAACATAAAATTATCCATGGGAAAAGCAATCCGTATTCAGATCTATACCTGATTATTCTAATGATTGCCCTTTAACTTTGTTGATGCTGATTGCTAATCAAACATTCCCTGTGTCCCCGTCGTCATTTATATATCCCCCTGTGCCCCCCGGCATCCCCTTGTAGTTGTGTCCCTGTGTCCTGGTCGTCATTTATATTCCCAGTATTCCGGTCGTCATTAGTGTCCCGGTGTCCCAGTCTGTACTTTCTCTTTGAGTGTCGAGGTCGTCATTTATATTCCCTGTGTCCCGGTGTCCCGGTCATCATTTTCGTCCCGGTTGTCATTTGTGTCCCGGTGCTTTGTTGATGGTGATTGCTAATCGAACATTCCTTGTCTTCTGGTCGCTTTCTCTTTGAGTGTCCCTTTCGTCACTTTTATTCCCTATGTCCCGGTGTCCCGGTCGTCATTTGTGTCCCGATGTCGAGGTCTGTGATTTCGTCAGTCGTCAAGACATGACGTAAGTCAACACACAATCATGACGTTAATCGACAGACACACATACAACTTATTTTTATATATATCTACTAGCTGTTGGAATTTGCTGTCTACCAGCAAATTTTAGTACTTTTATATATCTACTAGCAAATCTTACTAGCAAATTTTCTACAAGCAAATTTTATAGATCTACAAACAAATTTTCAATTCGTATTCAGATCTATACCTCATTATTTTAACGATGTGTCCCTTTGTCCCGGTCGTTATTTATAGTCCCTGTGTCTCGGTCGTCATTTATATTCCCTGTGTCCCAGCGTCCCGGTCGTCATTTGTGTCCCGGTGTCCCGGTCTGTAATTTCTCTTCGAACAATCCCTGTGTCCCGGTCGTCATTTATATATCTTCCCTGTACCCCCGTCGTCCCCTTTGTAGTTGTGTCACTGTGTCCCGGTCGTCATTTATATTCCCTGTGTCCCGGTGTCCCAGTCTGTAATTTCTCTTTGAGGTTCCCGGTCGTCATTTATATTCCCTGTATCCCCGTGTCCCGGTCGTCATTTGTGTCCCGGTCTGTAATTTCCTCAGTTGACAAATATGACGTCAGTCGACACACAATTTCATGACGCATACAGCTCAATCCTTACAATGACGTCAGTCGACACACCTGACGTCACTCGACAGACACACAGACAACTTATTTTTATATATATATAGATATATAGCTGTTGGGGGGGGGGGGCATCGCGCCCCCAAGCCCCCCGCACGCGTAACTCGTTACACGCCATATTAGTTACCTGCCATTGTAGTTGTGTCCCTGTGTCCCACCTGTGAATTGAGATAGATATAAATATATATATTTTTTGAACTACATAAAACTTGCGAATATACAACATTCTTCGCTGTCCAATTTAACTACGTAAAACTTAAGAATATACAACATTCTTCCATGTCCCGTTGTTTGTGCATATAAATAGATTGTTAGGTTTACCGACTCTTGAACATGCAACATAAAATTGTCCATGGGAAAAGTAATCCGTATTCAGATCTATACCTGATTATTCTAATGATTGCCCTTTAACTTTGTTGATGCTGATTGCTAATCAAACATTCCCTGTGTCCCCGTCGTCATTTATATATCCCCCTGTGCCCCCCGGCACCTCCCTTGTAGTTGTGTCCCTGTGTCCTGGTCGTCATTTATATTCCCAGTATTCTGGTCGTCATTTGTGTCCCGGTGTCCCAGTCTGTACTTTCTCTTTGAGTGTCGAGATCGTCATTTATATTCCCTGTGTCCCGGTGTCCCGGTCATCATTTTCGTCCTGGTTGTCATTTGTGTCCCGGTGCTTTGTTGATGGTGATTGCTAATCGAACATTCCTTGTCTCCTGGTGGTTTTCGCTTTGAGTGTCCCTTTCGTCATTTTTATTCCCGGTGTCCCGGTCGTCATTTGTGTCCCGATGTCGAGGTCTGTAATTTCGTCAGTCGTCAAGACATGACGTAAGTCAACACACAATCATGACGTTATTCGACAGACACACATACAACTTATTTTTATATATATCTACTAGCTGTTGGAATTTGCTGTCTACCAGCAAATTTTAGTACTTTTATAAATCTACTAGCAAATCTTACTAGCAAATTTTCTACTAGCAAATTTTATAGATCTACAAACAAATTTTCAATTCGTATTCAGATCTATACCTCATTATTTTAACGATGTGTCCCTTTGTCCCGGTCGTTATTTATAGTCCCTGTGTCTCGGTCGTCATTTATATTCCCTGTGTCCCAGCGTCCCGGTCGTCATTTGTGTCCCGGTGTCCCGGTCTGTAATTTCTCTTCGAACAATCCCCGTGTCCCGGTCGTCATTTGTGTCCCGGTCTGTAATTTCATCAGTTGACAAATATGACGTCAGTCGACACACAATTTCATGACGTATACAGCTCAATCCTTACAATGACGTCAGTCGACACACCTGACGTCACTCGACAGACACACAGACAACTTATTTATATATATATAGATATATAGCTGTTGAGGGGGGGGGGGGCATCGCGCCCCCAAGCCCCCAAGCCCCCCGCGCGCGTAAGTCGTTACACGCCATATTAGTTACCTGCCATTGTAGTTGTGTCCCTGTGTCCCACTTGTGAATTGAGATAGATATAAATATATATATTTTTTGAACTACATAAAACTTGCGAATATACAACATTCTTGGCTGTCCAATTTAACTACGTAAAACTTAAGAATATACAACATTCTTCCATGTCCCATTGTTTGTGTATATAAATAGATTGTTAGGTTTACCGACTCTTGAACATGCAACATAAAATTGTCCATGGGAAAAGCAATCCGTATTCGGATCTATACCTGATTATTCTAATGATTGCCCTTCAACTTTGTTGATGCTGATTGCTAATCGAACATTCCCTGTGTCCCCGTCGTCATTTATATATCCCCCTGTGCCCCCCGGCACCCCCTTGTAGTTGTGTCCCTGTGTCCTGGTCGTCATTTATATTCCCAGTATTCCGGTCGTCATTTGTGTCCCGGTGTCCCAGTCTGTACTTTCTCTTTGAGTGTCGAGGTCGTCATTTATATTCCCTGTGTCCCGGTGTCCCGGTCATCATTTTCGTCCCGGTTGTCATTTGTGTCCCGGTGCTTTGTTGATGGTGATTGCTAATCGAACATTCCTTATCTCCTGGTCGCTTTCTCTTTGAGTGTCCCTTTCGTCATTTTTATTCCGTATGTCCCGGTGTCCCGGTCGTCATTTGTGTCCCGATGTCGAGGTCTGTAATTTCGTCAGTCGTCAAGACATGACGTAAGTCAACACACAATCATGACGTTAATCGACAGACACACATACAACTTATTTTTATAAATATATCTACTAGCTGTTGGAATTTGCTGTCTACCAGCAAATTTTAGTACTTTTATATATCTACTAGCAAATCTTACTAGCAAATTTTCTACTAGCAAATTTTATAGATCTACAAACAAATTTTCAATTCGTATTCAGATCTATACCTCATTATTTTAACGATGTGTCCCTTTGTCCCGGTCGTTATTTATATTCCCTGTGTCCCAGCGTCCCGGTCGTCATTTGTGTCCCGGTGTCCCGGTCTGTAATTTCTCTTCGAACAATCCCTGTGTCCCGGTCGTCATTTATATATCTTCCCTGTACCCCCGTCGTCCCCTTTGTAGTTGTGTCACTGTGTCCCGGTCGTCATTTATATTCCCTGTGTCCCGGTGTCCCAGTCTGTAATTTCTCTTTGAGGTTCCCGGTCGTCATTTATATTCCCTGTATCCCCGTGTCCCGGTCTTCATTTGTGTCCCGGTCTATAATTTCATCAGTTGACAAATATGACGTCAGTCGACACACAATTTCATGACGCATACAGCTCAATCCTTACAATGACGTCAGTCGACACACCTGACGTCACTCGACAGACACACAGACAACTTATTTTTATATATATATATAGATATATAGCTGTTGGGGGGGGGGGCATCGCGCCCCCAATCCCCCCGCGTGCGTAAGTCGTTACACGCCATATTAGTTACCTGCCATTGTAGTTGTGTCCCTGTGTCCCACCTGTGAATTGAGATAGATATAAATATATATATTTTTTGAACTACATAAAACTTGCGAATATACAACATTCTTCGCTGTCCAATTTAACTACGTAAAACTTAAGAATATACAACATTCTTCCATGTCCCATTGTTTGTGCTTATAAATAGATTGTTAGGTTTACCGACTCTTGAACATGCAACATAAAATTGTCCATGGGAAAAGCAATCCGTATTCCGATCTATACCTGATTATTCTAATGATTGCCCTTTAACTTTGTTGATGCTGATTGCTAATCAAACATTCCCTGTGTCCCCGTCGTCATTTATATATCCCCCTGTGCCCCCCGGCACCCCCTTGTAGTTGTGTCCCTGTGTCCTGGTCATCATTTATATTCCCAGTATTCCGGTCGTCATTTGTGTCCCGGTGTTCCAGTCTGTACTTTCTCTTTGAGTGTCGAGGTCGTCATTTATATTCCCTGTGTCCCGGTGTCCCGGTCATCATTTTCGTCCCGGTTGTCATTTGTGTCCCGGTGCTTTGTTGATGGTGATTGCCAATCGAACATTCCTTGTCTATACCCCCGAAAACTAAAACTTTTGTAATAGGAAAAGAGCCTTTAATCACATTCTTTACCATGTGCAATCATAAAATAGTCTAATATCTTCATTTTTTCAACATACGTAGCTATTACCCTCGAAAACTAAAACTTTTGAAATAGGAAAAGAGCCTTTAATCACATTCTTTACCATGTACAATCATAAAATTGTCTAATATCTTCATTTTTTCCACAGACAAAGCTCTTACCCCCAAAAACTAAAACTTTTGACATAGGAAAAGAGCCTTTAATCACATTCTTTACCATGTGCAATCATAAAATTGTCTAATATCTTCATTTTTTCAACATAAGTAGCTATTACCCTCGAAAACTATAACTTTTGACATAGGAAAAGAGCCTTCAATCACATTCTTTACCATTTGCAATCATAAAATTGTCTAATATCTTCATTTTTTCAACATACGTAGCTATTACCCTCGAAAACTAAAACTTTTGAAATAGGAAAAGAGCCTTTAATCACATTCTTTACCATGTGCAATCATAAAATAGTCTAATATCTTCATTTTTTCCACAGACATAGCTATTAGCCTCGAAAACTAAAACTTTTGAAATAGGAAAAGAGCCTTTAATCACATTCTTTACCATGTGCAATCATAAAGTAGTCTAATATCTTCATTTTTTCAACATATGTAGCTATTACCCTCGAAAACTAAAACTTTTGAAATAGGAAAAGAGCCTTTAATCACATTCTTAACCATGTGCAATCATAAAATAGTCTAATATCTTCATTTTTTCTACATACGTAGTTATTACCCTCGAAAACTAAAACTTTTGACATAGGAAAAGAGCCTTTAATCACATTCTTTACCATGTGCAATCATAAAATAGTCTAATATCTTCATTTTTTCAACATACGTAGCTATTACCCTGGAAAACTAAAACTTTTGAAATAGGAAAAGAGCCTTTAATCACATTCTTTACCATGTGCAATCATAAAATTGTCTAATATCTTCATTTTTTCAACATACGTAGCTATTACCCTCGAAAACTAAAACTTTTGAAATAGGAAAAGAGCCTTTAATCAAATTCTTTACCATATGCAATCATGAAATTGTCTAATATCGTCATTTTTTCAACATACGTAGCTATTACCCTCGAAAGCTAAAACTTTTGAAATAGGAAAAGAGCCTTTAATCACATTCTTTACCATGTGCAATCATAAAATTGTCTAATATCTTCATTTTTTCAACATACGAGCTATTACCCTCGAAAACTAATACTTTTGAAATAGGAACAGAGCCTTTAATCACATTCTTTACCCCATGTGCAATCATAAAATAGTCTAATATCTTCATTTTTTCCACAGACATAGCTATTACCCGCGAAAACTAAAACTTTTGAAATAGGAAAAGAGCCTTTAATCACATTCTTTACCATTTGCAATCATAAAATAGTCTAATATCTTCATTTTTTCAACATACGTAGCTATTACCCTCGAAAACGAAAACTTTTGACATAGGAAAAGAGCCTTAATCACATTCTTTACCATGTGCAATCATAAAATAGTCTAATATCTTCATTTTTTCAACATACGTAGCTATTACCCTCGAAAACTAAAACTTTTGAAATAGGAAAAGAGCCTTTAATCACATTTTTTACCATGTGCAATCATAAAATAGTCTAATATCTTCATTTTTTAACATACGTAGCTATTACCCTCGAAAACTAAAACTTTTGAAAAAGGAAAAGAGCCTTTAATCACATTCTTTACCATTTGCAATCATAAAATAGTCTAATATCTTCATTTTTTCAACATAAGTAGCTACTACCCTCGAAAACAAAAACTTTTGACATAGGAAAAGAGCCTTTAATCACATTCTTTACCATGTGAAATCATAAAATTGTCTAATATCTCATTTTTTCAACATACGTAGCTATTACCCTTGAAAACTAAAACTTTTGAAATAGGAAAAGAGCCTTTAATCACATTCTTTACCATGTGCAATCATAAAATAGTCTAATATCTTCATTTTTTCAACATACGTAGCTATTACCCTCGAAAAGTAAAAGTTTTGAAATAGGAAAAGAGCCTTTAATCAAATTCTTTAAAATGTGCTATCATAAAATTGTCTAATATCTTCATTTTTTCAACATACGTAGCTATTAACCTCGAAAACTAAAACTTTTGAAATAGGAAAAGAGCCTTTAATCACATTCTTTACCATGTGCAATCATGAAATTGTCTAATATCTTCATTTTTTCAACATACGTAGCTATTACCCTCGAAAACTAAAACTTTTCAAATAGGAAAAGAGCCTTTAATCACATTCTTTACCATGTGCAATCTTAAAATAGTCTAATATCTTCATTTTTTCAACATACGTAGCTATTACCCTCGAAAACTAAAACTTTGAAATAGGAAAAGAGCCTTTAATCACATTCTTTACCATGTGCAATCATGAAATTGTCTAAAATCTTCATTTTTTCAACATACATAGCTATTACCCTCGAAAACTAAAACTTTTGAAATAGGAAAAGAGCCTTTAATCACATTCTTTACCATGTGCAATCTTAAAATAGTCTAATATCTTCATTTTTTCAACATACGTAGCTATTACCCTCGAAAACTAAAACTTTTGAAATAGGAAAAGAGCCTTTAATCACATTCTTTACCATGTGCAATCATGAAATTGTCTAAAATCTTCATTTTTTCAACATACATAGCTATTACCCTCGAAAACTAAAACTTTTGAAATAGGAAAAGAGCCTTTAATCACATTCTTTACCATGTGCAATCATAAAATTGTCTAATATCTTCATTTTTTCCACAGACATTGCTATTACCCTCGAAAACTAAAACTTTTGACATAGGAAAAGAGCCTTTAATCACATTCTTTAC